>NW_026695395.1:1257-154528 GCF_029851405.1 Lichtheimia ornata
CATTTCCATGATTAAAGTAGGTTGATCCGAGCTGATTTGACTGAGCTGCGGTCAAAGAGAGATTACATAACTCTGGACATAAAGCACGCTCGATGTAGCTCAACCGATGTAATCTTGTGTGAGCGTAACTCAACCAAATCAGCTCGGATCAACCTACTTTAATCATGGAAATGAATGTCTAGAGCAGGAGCATCGTCCACCTACAATAGAATGCACAAAAGTTGGGAATGCACAAAAGTGGCTATTGGCTGTCAATGTATGACATAAAAGTGAGGGTTGCGTACCTGTCATGCATTGTCCCTGAAGTCCTGACTTTTTAGCTGAGTTACCCAAAGAGGTCCTTC
The DNA here is from genome assembly GCF_029851405.1 of Lichtheimia ornata. Taxonomy (NCBI): domain Eukaryota; kingdom Fungi; phylum Mucoromycota; class Mucoromycetes; order Mucorales; family Lichtheimiaceae; genus Lichtheimia; species Lichtheimia ornata. The sequence goes on from NW_026695395.1 coordinate 1,602, forward strand.
TGCATCTTTGGCTCTCCAGGGTCCACTTACTTGACAATGAACAAAGACCACTCTTCATATAGCATCACGCTTACAAACATAAAGGTACCTGTATCTCCAAACTTTACAATGAAACGTGGGGTTTTTAATAGAGCAACGGGTTCGGCTTGGCCAACAGCACCTTGTGTGAAAGTTTCACGTTCAATGTCGCAACTAGCCCAAAAAATATTTTTTTGGTCGTCGTCGTCGAAGAGGTCGACCCCCACATCCAGTTTGGCTGGTGGCGACATTGCGAAATCTGGGATTGGCAAGCTTGATCGTGAAACTGGCACCCAAGGTTAAGTTGGCCAAGCCGAGCACATTGCTCTAATAAAAACCCCACGTTTGATTGTAAAGTTTAGAGATACAGTCGTCTTTATGTTTTCACTATGCTGTAAGCGTGATGCTATATGAGAAGTGGTCTTTGTTTAATGTAAAGTAGTATGACTATGATAGAGCAAAAGATGCAGACGGGCTTCTTTGTGTAACACAGCTCATTGGGTGGTACTGGAAAGGATTAATGCATGATAATACATACCATGACAATAGCTCATAAACTGCCAGCTAACAGCCCCTTCCTCCAATTTGTCCTTTTTTGCTAAATCCACTGCATGGGAATGATTCTCCTGCTCCAGCCGAGCATTTCCATCATTCAAGTTTCTTGATCCGAGCCGATTTGACTGAGCTACGGTGGAACAGCAAACATTAAAATTAATGAATCGCAGACCCTGCGAATGTCTCCGCCTTTCAAACTTTTGGACGCTCCCATTTCAAATCTTCGAATGAAGCGTGAGGTCTTTATTAGAAAAAGTTGATCAGCATGCTCGAGAGCACCCTTGTGACCAATTTCCAAGTTGGAAGTGGGCAACTTCGGGGCGGTGGGCCGTCCGCTCTTTTGTTCCCATCATCTACCATTTGGACGCCCCCCGCATTTTAAATCTTCACAATGAAGTCTGCGACTTTTAAATGAATGAAGTAGATCAGCATGACTCAGCGAACCTTCTGACCCAGTTTCACATTCGAGATGGGGAATCCCAAGATAATAGATGCTTTCCATAAATCATGAATCCGGGGCTGACCTCCATTTTCGACTTAGTAAATCCCACATTGCACCCGCCCGTTCCAAATTTTCAAATGAAACATGAGGGCTTTTTTAGATCAACGTGATCAGCATGCACAAGAGCATCTTGTGTGAAAGTTTCAGGTACGAGAGGGGCAATCTCAATATCAAGGTTTGACGTACAGTGGTCATGCATTTATACAAGAGGTGTCCACCTATTTAATTTCCACTTCTTCCACTCTCAGCGTATTTCCCTCTTCCTCCCATTCTCAATCGTTGCCCCATTCAAGCACAACTACCACCTGCGAACGATTGCCTTGCTTCAACCCATCATGTCAACCCTACGATTGTCTTGATCCGATTGTCTTGATCCGATTGCCTTTGACTGATTGGCAAGTTCATGGCGTGTACAGCCCACCACAACACCCTCGTTTCTTGATACCACTCCTTCTCATGTACAATTCTCTACCACGACCGAACGTAACAGTATCCATTCCAGCAGTTGCCATTAGCAAGGTCTTTACTTCATTGTCTCAAATAGCATTCACAACATTGTCACTTTATTGCAACACACGTTCTTGCACACCCCTCTGCCACGACCAAAAGTAACAGCGGCTGCCATTAGGAAGGTCTTTACTCGATGGTCTCAAGTTACTTGCAGCAACTTGCTTTGGTATATACGAATTCCAATGGATGATGCTTTATCAGATATCAAATACACGGCAATACAAGCAATCTTCACCTGGTTGACTTACGATGGAAAATGACCAAGAAAGAGACAGACCAACAGCAGGATGGAAAAGGAAGTATATCAGCAGCGATCACATGATGGTACTTTCTTATGGACTTACAGTGGTTATGGTGGATGGAGGATAAAAACAAGTGGAATGATGAGAAATCCAGGAATGCTGCTTTGCTTACTTGGGCGCGTCGTCAGCAGGAACGATGGATCGTGTCACGCGGATACCGCTGAGAATGACGATGGATGGGATAGAATCGACGAAGGGTGTTGTACAGCCATGGATGATATTGGAGTACTCGATTCAATGCATGCAGCAGCTATTTTGCAATCATGGATGAAGGATGGTTATGACGGCACCCACCAAGGATACAATGGCACAATGATCCCTATTCACTTTATGTGATTCACCCGTATCTTATTCAATCCCCCAATGCTGTTGCTATCATATTTACTTTATAAACATCCACTCTACCATGTGCTATTCTTCGAATTGTTCATTGAATGAAAATTGGATCCAACATAATGTTAGAAGGGTAACGTGCTATCAGCTCAAATGTGCGAGATGTGGATCACTTGGTTGGTTTCTGGATTGAAAGGGGAATACAAGTTTGAAGGTCGCAAGCGAGAGTGGATCATCTACATCATCGTATCAAGATGCTTTTGTTTTTTTTGTCACGAGGCTATCACATTTGCTAAAGCTTCCAAAGATAATAAGTTTGAGAGTGATGGTGCCAACAACATGGTATTGCTTGTTGCAGACTCTTATTTCATTGTGAGTTTAATTCATTACGTTTAAGAAAGAGTGAGCTCTGTGATACAATGTGGCATGAGTACATGAACATACCATGCTCAACTATGGCGATTTTCAGCTTACGCTATCCTATCCAGCCTTATATGATAACAAACCATTGCATACTGGCTATCACAGGCGGTCCTTACTATAGGCAGGCAGCAAGGGGAGGATCAATCATGCACTCTCCGCCAATTGGGATTGAGCCTTCAAGATCTGCTCTCTCGTTGTTACACAAACAACTCCATCTGCATCTTTGTAGAGGTGATTAATATGGAACAAAGACCACCTGTCATATAGCATCACGCTTACAGCATACGTAAAGCGTAAAGGCAGTCATATCTCCAAATGTTACAATCAAGGCCTGGGGCTTTGAATAGAACAAATTTGCTCAGCATGGTCAACCGCGTCTTGTGTGAAAATTCGACGATCGATGTGGCCAACACCAGATTTCGCAAATGTCGCCAACCAGACAAATTGGATCAACCTCTTGAATTTTTTCGACGACAACCAAAAATAATCCTAGACATTTATAGCCGACACCTTTTCTTGTATATCCACCACATAAGAGCAAAGCTTCTGTCACCATAATTACTATCATCCATACCTTCCGCCTATTGGATCTATATCCACGTTTACATACTACATTGAGAGCTTTCGGCACACCTCAAGGATAGATAGCTTGTGTGGTCCCTTGCATCGAGGATTGTCTTAGTACTGGATGTGCCCATTGTTGTATTATGTCATTTTTTACCTTATCCCTGATGGATCCTTTGTCATATCAAACAACCGATCTGAGTTGCTATACAATGTGCCACTTGGGGTATAATGGGGGCTGACAACAAATGCAACAAAAGTCTGTTTGCTCTACGCCCCTTGTTGTTTTTACTTGTTCATATATGATTGCTCTTGTTTTACATTACAAGTGCTTCGCTGTACACAAGTCGACCAGCTCTTTCTTCTAAGGCACCTATATACAAGCTCGGCTACATTGGACAGCTAATTCAAGAAGATGTCGTTTAGCAACAAGGCTTGGGTTTATTTTCAGTAGCCGGTGTAATTGGAAAGTACAACATGATTACAGGAGGTTTATCCATCGAAATGAGAGTTTGCTATCATTGAGCAGATGAGCACCATCCAATTGCAAAGCAGCTGTTTTCGACCCCGACAGCATTGATCTCAATGATGGATCATTGATGCGGCGGACTTGTTGGTTCGAGATGATTCCAGAGCAAAAGACGTAAACGTAATTGACGCTATTTATTAGTGCAATAGGTGATATGGAATTCATTCCTGATAGCAGTTAACTTGTATCTCGACAATGCTTAGACTCCCTTTGGAGACACCTTGTTGGGTTACCTATATGCTTGGTGTTTCATTGTTTAGTATCTTCTCCAACAACAACAACGTTGACATGATTCTACAGCAATCCCCAGATACCAGATGACCTAGAATTGCCTGTTAGTAATAAATAAACACGACTTTCAAACTCTATTTCGCTGCTCCGTCATCTATCTACGTATGCAAGTAAACAGAGAAATAGGTCTTGATCATCTTTTAGTGGTGTTACGACGTAACAGTATCACCAACAACAACAGCAGTAACAGAAACTTTCTTGTGTGCGGAAATTGACGTGCCCACAAAATCAGGATACAGGGTTGTGGAACTAGAAATAAGCCATGTGCAAATCACCCATCAATATGCGTCCACTTCCATTGCATACGCACTGACCATAATCGCCTTTTCATATGTACTATTGCACTTGCTGAGATCGGCGGAGAGGAAATAGTACATGGGGTTGGTTACTTAGTAATGAAGCTGAGGCCGTGATTCATGCCGCCAATATTGGTAGTATATAGCTTGGCAAAAGTAAATTTCAAAATAGCCTCTTTTACATCCATCTGTGTTGCTCACCACCACATCTTGTGTACTTGTTCTTGAAAAGGTACCCGAGATGTACCGAGCAAATGACGTGTGTGCATTGGAAGCAAGGTGTCACATAACACAGGGAAGCTGTCTGCCCGGATTTGGGTATCGCTCACACGGTGTAATACGCCGACAAGAGAGGCACCTTATTGTTCACATGCAGAATCTATCCATTTCTCTCTCTACACTCATACACTATCATATCCCCAATCGAAGCATTTTCCATATCAAGATGGGCAAAGCCAAGCTTCAATCATCATTAGGATAACACCAATATCATACATGTATGTATGTAAGTGTGTGCGTGTGTGTGTACATGTGGTATCGAAACGCAATATAATAGGAATGACAACCAATTTGTGAGCCAAGAGACGGGCTGCAACAGATTGGGAGGGGCAAAAGTCATCCGAATGCGCTGAGCTGTTTTATTGGTCAAGTGGGAGGGTTATCCAGCAGCACAGCAGCAGCAGCAGCGCCCAACACCCCTTGAAAGGCAACGGGCAGAAATGAGATTCGGGCTTTCTTCCATTCTTTTCTTCTTCTTGTTTCTTTCTCTCTCTCCACTTTGCTATCCCTTCTCTGCTGTTACCTTTACTTTCGGCCATGAAAAATGCATCCTGGGGAAGTGCCCTCGTTAACGGCGTGGGCTTGATATCCAACCTCATGGCTTTGTACGCTGCCAACTTTGTCTACGAGAATCCCTATGCAACGGGCTTTGGTGGTCATTTTCAGGTGGGGGGAGGGTTGGCCGTGTACAAGTGCGGCATGAAAACCATATCATCATCTATCCTTGATACATTTTTTACTTATCACTACTACTGCTGCTGTATAGTATTTGACAATCCTTGGCCTTACAACAGCTACACTCGCATGTGCTGTAAAGTTGGTACGCTTCTTTGTCCCTGGTGCAATGGAAGGTAATGAAGATACCATGCATGTGGCTGACTTTGGAAGATGATAATGCTGATTGCGTCGATACCATCATACGTAGTGTGCTATGAAGTTTTGACAAACATCGCTACACCGGTAAGCATGGGCCAATTGGAGGAGGAAAAAGCACGTTAAACGTGAGGGATGAGACACGTCTTTGGTTCCCTCATGTGCAAAAATCATAAGAGTGACATGTACTCACATGTGCGTTTGCTTTTTTTTATTGATTTCATTCCCCCCTTTAGATGGAAGGCCTTATCAGCTTATTGTATTGGTCCATGGTGTTTCTCGAGCCAACCCTGCTTATTCCAGAAGACATGCCTCCTATTCCAGTCGTTGTTGATTGTGCCCTTCATCTTTATCCGGCGCTCTTTTTATGGATCGATTTCTTGGTTTTCAACATTAATTTCAAACGCTCGCCTCGACATGTTGCTGTGATATATGGGTTCGCTATGTTTTACTTGGCTTGGTCATGGTTATGTCAAACACAAAATGGACATTGGCCTTACCCATTTTTGGACAAGTTGACACCTGTACCACGAGCCGGCTTTTACCTCTTTTGCGGCACGCTTTGTTGGATCATTTATGAAGCAGGTAATGAAGAAGTAGGAAGGATTATGCACATGATGGGGAGAGAAAAAGATATGCAGTGGGAGATTAATCCTGCACAATTGGTGCATTTTGGCTTACTCCCTTTTGTATATAGGTGCCGTGATTCATGCTAAATTGCATCAATCATCAAGCACTGCCGCTTACTACCGGAAAATGAAGGCCAAGAAATTATAGACTTTGATTACATCATGTGTATTGTTCCTATACTATAATACTACTATACCACTCCTCCAATAGCATAACAAAGCAGCGTTTTCTTGCTGTTTTATCAATAAAGATACAAGGAATCTTCAATTGGATGTGGTGTTGTTCTTACAGTGGGGGAATTGAGAATCCGGGAGATGAATCATATAAGGATTACAGCCCCTGGATATTCAATGAAGCATACAACGTACATACAAGACGCTCGGGAGAGAGAGAGAAGGTGCTTTACTATATTACTATGATCGTTCCTGAACCCCTACTATCCCAAAAACCTTCTTCATTACCATTTTTGAGTTACCCCGAGAACCCTAGATCGATGCAATCAATCATCTACTATGAAAGGAAAAAGATGAAGGGCGAACTTAACATTCTATGACGGACATTCACTTCTTTTTCTTCATGATTGCATCCATCAACAACTACTACCTCAATCATAGCATTGAGAAAGTAAATAATGGGTTGACGTCATGATTGGCATTATGAATGGATAGCACAGTGCATGATAACCCGTGTGACATTCAAGACGAGAAACGCTTATCGGAAAGAAAATGTAATATACCGCCACATCAAATAGACAAACCAACATCACTTGACATGGTATCCATACATCCGATTATAACATACAATGTTTTTATTGCATCCTGAATAAGCATATCAAGAACTCCTTTCAACATGGTAGCATATAGATACAGGGATAGTGTAAGAATGTAGTAGCAATAAGGGAAGAAGGTGAGTGAAGAGGGCGAGACATCACAGTCACGGGGGTGACATGTCGAGCAAGGTTGGGTAAACACGACCAAGTAGGTGCCAAAGGTGCTATTTTTCTTTCTTGTCAGCTCCACTAGTGATCCTAATCCACCCCCCCTCTCCTCATTCGGCAGCCATGAATCCAGTACGCGCTCTTGTTCGACAGGCAGCCATTCAGCGCAACGTCATTACTCGTCGAGCCATCCATTCATCTCCTGCAGCATTGTCAGACGCGCTGTTTGTGGTATGTTGAATAATATCCACAGACATACAAGTCCCATCGAAACTTACTCTTTACACCACTATATCTTCAGCATCGCGATACCGCCGAGAACAATCCCAATATTCCCTTTGAATTCAATGCCGACAACAAGAAGCGTATTGAAGAGATCTTGAAGAAGTATCCTCCTCAGTACAAGAAGGCTGCTATCATGCCTCTTTTGGACTTGGGTCAAAGACAACACGGCTTTACATCCATCTCTGTCATGAACGAAGTTGCTCGTTTGCTCGAAGTTCCTCCTATGCGTGTGTACGAAGTCGCCACTTTTTACACCATGTTCAACAGGTAACAACAATGATTGCAAGGTCAACGATGAGATCAAATCCACTAATCATACATGGATGGATTGTAGAGAACCTATTGGCAAGAACTTTTTGCAGCTCTGCACTACTACTCCTTGTCAATTGGGTGGTTGTGGCTCTACCAAGATTCTCGACACCATCAAGGAACATCTCGGCATCAACGTCGGCGAGACTACCAAGGATGGTCTCTTCACTCTTGTCGAGGTTGAATGTGCTGGTGCTTGTGTGAATGCTCCTGTGATGGCCATCAATGATGATTACTATGTAAGTTTTATTGGGATAAAGATAATAATGTATGGGGAGGAGGGAGGTTTTCTAATCATCTATCTATCTATCAACAGGAGGATCTTACTCCCGAGACCACCAAGGCGCTTCTTGATAACATCAAGGCTGGTAAGCCCATCAAGGCTGGTCCTCAAACCGGTCGTCATACTTGTGAGCCTGCTCCTGGTGTCTACACTACCCTTAACTCGGAGCCTTATGGTCCTGGTTTCAAGGTTCGCTCCGATTTGTAAGAACAAGATACATCCATCCTATACAAAGCAGCCTTTAGAGACAACCACAAACACTCACTCACATTTCTCGTCCGCAACACACACATCACCAACAATGTTTTTTATCATCGATAAATTCGACATACATCAGCTTTTTTTGTTTTTCAATTGTGGTATTGGTATCCGGAAGTGAGGGATGATTACAGTACATGGTATTGTATTTCAAATGCGAGCATATTAGAGTGGGTTGGTATTATCGCCTGCATGATAAACTGTATAACCAGGTACGCCGTATACTGAGAACCCCATTGCATTGGCCACCTTGCCAAAAGCTTCAGTCTCCACTTCATGTTGGTATACAAACGGTGGGAAATTGGCTCCTTCTCGATGCACATGCGATTTGACAAGGGTAAAGGTGGTCCCAACACTATCTAAGCGTACTCGATGTTCAGGTCCAAGATGCGTTGGCATGTCAACAAGCTAGCAACAGCAAATGTGAGAATCTCCCATTTTTCCTTGACTTTGTGTGACCATTGAGTGAAGCTTATTGAGACTTACCAGAGAGCGACCAGAAGCAACATCATTGTATCCTAGATATGAAAGAGTTCAAGATGATTAGAATAAAGCCTTATTGAGGCCCATATCAATAGTACTCACCTTCCATCATAATGTAATCTTGGCCAACCCTTTGTTGCATGTCGAGTGAATAATCGGTTTCAGCCCAATTGTTCCTATCATAGGCCCAAAACACGTGATCTTCTCGTTGCAGCAAGCAGTTGGGAACAATAACGTCGACATTGGCACGCATCAAGTCATCAAAGATGGTGGGCGGGTAATCGACGACTTCCACGTCTATCCAAGCGACCCAGCTATGATATTCACGTAAGGCTGCTGTGAGTAAAATGTTGCGAGCTCTAGCCATTAACGATCGTTGATACGGCCCATCACTTTGTATATGCAAATCTGGCATAGTGCGCTCATAAACATGGATATCGTTAAAGGCGTTTGACCACCTTCCTTGCCATTGCTGTATCTGATGCATGAACGTATTGGAATCAAGAAGCGATTTCTCAGTGACCAGTAATCCAATAGAAATGAGATGGTTCGGATAGGTGGATCGATCAAGTAGCTCAAAGTAACGTTCCAGGAATGACTTGGCACGTGTGGTATTCGTCAATGGAGTAAGCACTAAAAGATGTTCGCCTTGTTCACGTGCCTTGGATGTAGCATTAAGATTATTGAGATTGAGATAATAAGGTGAAGACGAAGACGAGGATAAGATTGATGATGACAATTTGCTTGATGATGATGGTAGATTCGGCTGAGTCAATTGTAGTCGTCGTGTTGTATCGCCTTGGCATGATGTGGATGACGATATAGAATGGCTTTTGTTGGTGACAAGCGTCGAAAATGTGTATATGAATAATAAAAGAAGCACAGTGCCGAGTGCAATCAACCGCTTGCCACCTCGCATGATTAGGTGTGAAAGTGTTTGTGTGGAAGAGAGAAAAAAAAGAAACAGGTCTAAAAAAGCAACCAGAAAATAGGTTGGTTAAGGTATTGTGCACCCAGCCCCGAAAGGATAATATGTGTACGACATCATCAGTACTTAGCACGATTCCTATTCTCCACTCACATCATTTTGGATTGATGAGCTTGCCGTCTACCTTTGTTTTCCTCGTTTACTCTACAATTTCAGGCACATTTATGTTCATCAGGGATCCACTATCATCCTTTGTTAATACTCCTCCATTGCTGTTGCACATTAAAAAAGATCGACATTCGTTCCGTGTACTCGGATATCGTTCCCAAAAACAACGCCGACGAGAAACGTAATCAATGGCACACACACACACGCACATGCATGTTCTCATGGAACACCTTTAATGTTGAAACCTTTGTTTATTAAGTGCTGGTGGTGCACAGCCAAGAATGTATCAGCCTTTCAATTGGGTGGTTACACACCGCCAACAGCGACATGCAGATCAGCAAAGGATTGTTCATTGTGTGTGATTCGGTTGATGCAACGTAACGTGCACTATGTATACTGCTGTGGAAGGAGATGTAGCAACGCGCATATATACATGTGCTGTTTTTTGGAGGGTAGCATACGAGTTGGAAGGGTGATTATGTACATCGTTGATGTGATGGATGATAATGGATTTGGTCTTTATAATGTGGCACTACCGTTGTTGTTGTTGTTGATCATGTTACTGCCAGGCCATTTGGGGCCAAGCCAACCAAGCCTACCAAAGGCACTCCAAAGATGGCTGATCTTGTTGACATCGATACGGCATAGCTTTTGTGCCTCTGATTTACGAAATGGTGTGTTATTCTTATAGGCATCTTGGGCTGCAAGAATGAGTGCACGCTTGCATCGGATATACTGTTCTGGAAATAAACGCAATGTAGAAGCAATGGCCACTTCGCCTGGATGCAACCTTTCATAATATTTGCATGATCGAATATCCAATGGGGTCCCTGTAAACAAACATGTTAAGAGAAACATCATTCACCCATCAATGACACCGCCACGCGTACGTACCTTTCCATCGGACACTGACAGTAGGCTTGGCATCGAAAACGTGGATATCAGGGATCCAGCAGCTTGCATCAAATACTTTGGATTCCGGTGCTTCAGGATCGATCGTGTCGTACGCAAGAGCGGCATTTGTCTCCGCTTTTTTGGTGGTAGGATGTCGTTTGTTTGTACGTCGCCTTGGCTTATGGATGCTGAGAGATACCAATGACACAGGATCATCAAGTCCTCTTTTCCTGCGCTTTATTCCTTTGTTGTTGTCATTGTTATCAGGATGCTGTAAAGGGCGTTTCTTGATAGGCATAGCATGTAACGGAGGTACAGGTACTCGTTCATCAAGGATAGGTTGTTGCTTCTTTGGTAAGACACTAGGAGGATGACGATGGCATGTTGACTCGCTGACACATACATGAAACACCGAGTCTGTAGGTGATGATGTGTTTGATGATGAGCCCATAGTAGTGTTTAAAAAGAAAGGTTTAGACGTTGAGCTGCAATAGGTGAAAGGGTCATCTGGCGTTGTCGGGTTGATGATTGAAGCAATATCCATAATGTTGGTTGTATCAAGTAAAAGGAAGGGAGATGATGATGAGAAGAAAGGGACAAGGAAGAAGGAGTGTCCTTTTTATATGGATAGGTTAGGCTACACATTGTTGCTTGGCATACATAATCTGCCACACCTACCTCCGTTTCCCACTCGACGATCCTATCACTTTGTCGAGCCATTATTGGATGGGGCTGCTCTCGTGTAGATTGTTAGCTTAACTTTTGAGACCAGGGAGTAGAACCACCAACCATTTATGGATAAGCAACGACTTTTACGTCGATCCCCGCTCTGTAAATACCACCGTGCACACTCCCCTTACCCGCCGCCCCCCATCATCATTTGCCTTGATACATAGATGTTAACTCAAATTTTCTTCTCACAGCATCCCAACTCTAATATCATCATTCTCCACATCCCGTAATCTGGTTGATGGTTATGGTGTTCATTGTTTAAAAGTAACCCCCTTCATTCACGCTTTTCCTCTGTATCGGCACAAAGAACCCATCATGATTGTGTAGATCAATAAATCAATGTCAGGAATAATAGCAATGCAAATAACGTAATTATTGGGAGAAGAACGAGTCCGTGGGCCAGCCGCGGTCGGGTAGGTGGTTATATAAAAGTTCCCAGAATCATGCTAACTGTGTATGTGTGTTGTGTGCGTTGTGTGTATGTGTTGTATCATCTTTCACTGATCTCGGCCAATGTTACTTGCTGTTGATATCTTGGATCCATCATCGTCATTGCCATCACCATCATTGAGTTGTTGGTTAGCTGTGGTTGTTGAGGAAACATCGCCATGTTGCTCTTCATCATCCCCTTCTTCGTGTTCCATCTCGTCACTTTCCACGTCAAACAAGTAGTGATAATGCAGTATGAGGTATTTGACAATTGTTTGATGATGACCAAGATTGGACATGGTTGTTGCAAATGATGCCGGTCCAGGTGCTGGTTGTAGCAATGTGGGTCCAAATACGATGGCGAGATTCGTTGCATACATATGGTTGACCGCTTCAAAGTCCGTAACACTAGATATTTTTGTATCAGCATTACACGCTATAGGAAATGGCATATTCATTTGGTACGTACATTACAAAATGCTGAATGAGTCGCTTGAGAAGGATATAATTGGGTTCTGGTAACTTTTTCAAAACTTGTTTAATGAGATAAACCCGTTGATCATGATCTTCGGATGCTGTTATGGATGATGATTAGTGACATGAACTAAGTCTACGGGCGCGTGATGAAAATAGATGTACGTACCAGAGGCATGAATAAACTCGTCATAGTATGTGTGTGTCAACAAAGAACCGGGAATACTGCGTATAAATTGCTTGAAGGCATCGGCAATAACATTGACATCAGCCCAATCAGGGTCACCCAAGTCCACGGCCGCCATATCCCGATTGAAAGCAGCCTTGAGTTGTTCAACAGTGGAACCTGTACCAGCCATGCGATAAATGCCCACCTCTTCCAGACCGCGTTTTTCAATCTCGTTGATACATTTCTCAGCAATCAGCGGCACATTCCCATCAGCCATCAATGTTGATAAATCCATGCCATAAACAGATCGACGAGTGTAGTAGGCGGAGGTTGGGGTATCGCACTCGGTCAAATGATGAGCTGCTGTTGTACCACTGCTGTTGCGATTATCTTCGGATTCGGCGGCAAGAACACTACGACGTTTTACAGCTCCTGCATGTGCTGCATTGTTGATTTGAAGCATCCAATCGTGCATCTCATCCCAACTCGTGCCTTGAAACAAGTATTGTCCTCCTTCCTCTGTCACAACCCGAAACACGTGATCCCGTCGTGTGCAAGCACTTGCTACCGATGTCGTTGCATGAATAAGATTGATCACTGTTGAGGCTTTGGCTGTTGCAAGCACTTCACTAGCATCCATTGTCGTCGTTGATGTAGACTCCGCATGACCACCTCCACCCGTTTTTCGATTGCGAAAGAGTGCATTGAATTTGGGCAAATGATGATGATGGTGATGACCTTGTCTCTGTTGGTTGCGTCGTTCTTGTTTTTCAAGATAACGTTGCTGTTCCAATTGTCGCTTCTGAAGCTTATGTTGCAAATCACGCCATTCCTTGTCAATTCGATCACGTTCCTTGATATCACGTTTGAGCTTGTCCAGCTGCTCAGCGACCAATTTGTTGAACACTGTTGTTCGAGTGTAGTGTCCTTTGGATCCTGCACGTGTTGATAATCCACCTCCAGCTCGATTCTCACGATATGCCATATCCTTAAGCTCCTTCCAAGTTGGCTTTTTCTGATTGGGAGAAATGATAAAAGCAAGATTGCTGCTAGCATCATTGTTGCCAGCTTCTTCAAGATCCATCTGAGAATTCATCACAAGCTGAAGGAAATGGAACACGTATCGCCGCTTGTCGAAATTGATCATGTGTTGTTGTCGGTTATACGTATCCGGTACAGCTGCACATAATTCAATCATCCTGTCAAAGATCCATCCAACGCTTGGTACCAGTCGCATTGTATTGCTGTCATCATCATAAATATCCTCAACCTTGTTGCGTTGCTGTATATGGGATAACAAGTTCTCCAATGTATCTAGCTGCGTCAAGCCATAATGTCGCATCACTTGTGACCATGCCTTGGTAAACACACGCACTTCAGGACTGATGAGGGCTGATGCTATTGCATACTCGACAAAACCAGGTACACGTCTTGGACGATCATCCACGTCTCTCAACTCGGGGAACAATGCCATTTGCTCCGTTACTCCTTTGCTGATCATGAGCATTTGCAAAAACTTGTGGATACGTTGAACTCGTGTTGTGAGGTCGATATCCATGGCAGTCGTTTCATGGATCACCAAGCTGCGTATAATGAAATGCATGCAATAGAGATACTGAATCGAACTTGGGAATGCCAATAACAAGTCATCTGCTGAGAAAGCTGATGGTGACACAATGGATCGTCGAGCACCTTCAATAGCCGTAAATATATCTGATACCATTACATCCTCGGCTGCAATGTGATAGCTGTTAGGCTGTGCAGTTGGACAATCTCGTACAGAGGACAAGGAAGATGAGAGCGGCGGAGTTTGTGATGCCTTATGAGCTGGTAACCATGCATACAAGTCGCTCGATTGTGCTTCAAATACGTCAAACGTCTGTATCCAATCTTGAAGAGTCACTGATGCAAACAATTGATGCACACATCGATCCGTTTGTTCAAGAAGAGTCCAAGCTGATTGTTGATCTGAAAGTGTTTCTTTCCCCAATTCTTCCAATGGCTTGCTTATCAGCGAAAATGCTTGCGATTGACGACTGCTTTGGGTCACGGCTACACTGAAGCGTTGCATTCCCGTTGTCAGCTGGGTATACAAGTCATCCACTTTCCTACTGCACGTTGTATCATAGCTGATGGCTTTCAAATCATAGCATGGTGAAAGAATCTTTTGAATAAATTGTCGTCGTAATTCATTCAATTGTCGATGAATAGCGTGAGCCACTGAAAGCGCTGATTGGATATCCTTGGATTCTTTTGGTGAGTGTCCTTGTCGTTGCTGTTGCCGTAAAGGTGTAGTCCACTCATCAATAGCTGCCTGCGTCTGTTCCAAAAAGCGACTAAAATGCCCAAGGATCTCAATCTCATCCACAAAGTCGTAGAAATGCTCTTCGGTCCAATACAACATCAAATGGGTCACACGTAGTTGTGTTGATGCAACGAAGCGCCAATCAAAGTCTTGGTTGTTGTTGTTGTCAGCCTTAAACACCGTTTCCAATGCATTACGGTTTTCTTGTCTCGCTTGTCGACTAGCAGCAACAGCACCCGTGAACTTTTTCCGCATGAGATCCAACAATTGAACGCATGAGCAAAAGCTACGATAAGTAACGAAAAAGGCGCTGGTATACTCTTCTTCATCAATCGTCAAGTAGCGTGGTGTCTCTTCCAAGTTGCCATTCAACAAAGAGGGTAATTGCCATTGCTCACGCATATCCTTGTTATACGCTGATACACCATGCACCAACGTATCTACCAAGTACTCGAGTAACCCTGCCTTGACATTGACAAGAACCGATTGCCCTTCTTGTTGTTGATTGTCGCCCCATAGTAAAACATCCTCTTCCTTGCGTGGTGCATCACCGCTAAGCGTCCCTGATCGTGATCGCATACCCGAGCTACCTTTTTCAGTCAATGCCAAAAATCCACTTGATGTGCTCTTTTTGAGTGATGGTGATGGTGACTTTTTGGTGACAGAATCATCCGATTGTAATAAAGTCGATGCCTTCAGGATAAGGTTTCCATTCTCAACAACAATCAACCATTCGCCGCTGTACTTTTCTCTGTGCTGAATAGCTTCGACCAATGCTTTGGCAGTGGATGTTCCATGCTTTTGTGACACCAAAGATCCAAGCCATGTCCTGCTGTGTAACGAATCCAAATAACTATTGTCCATGGTCGCACCATCATCACTCTGCATAAATCGCGTTGCTGTGTCACCCACTGCACGTCCTGGCGGAAAGCTGTAAGTGCGTCTTCGAAACAATTTACGTCGAGTGACACGTGGCAATTTTTGTTGTCGTGATTGATCATACGAGAATCCATGTGTTGGTGGTGGTGGTCGCGTAGCAACGGTGGAACTTGTACTCATGCTAACGAGGCTGGTGGGCGTGCGAGGAAGGGTTACTGATGATCCATGTTCACCTGAATCCGATTTCACGCTGTGACTCGAATTCTTTTTGCGTAGATTGGTGCGTGGTGATGAAGATGTATCATGTTGAAGATGCTCCACAGGAGGCTGAAATAAACGATAGCCTTCCAAGACTTCAGGAAAAGTCAATGTCAATGAAGAGGGTGGTGCTACATTGGTGCCGTGCAAGGAATCAAATTTGCGATGTCGATCAAAGCTTTGTCCAAATATACGTGGCTCACATCCTAGCGAGCATTCATGCAAATACTTGAAATCGTGTGGGGCTGAAATAAAGGTGGTTACCGAATGATCGAAGAAGGCTTGAAGAGGACCCACCACTTGGAATGGATATCCATTGTCCGGTAATGGCTTCATCGTACGCTTCCAATGATCAAGACTTGTCTGCACGGCGTCATAGATCATCCAATACTTTGCAAAGTTGACTCCACCTTCATTATAACAATCTTTGATATGCTTGCGTAATCGATCCACTGATTGCCGTATAGGGCCGAAAAATGCAAGGTCGTTGCTGGATTGTTGAGGAGCATCCATGACACGTGTAAACTTGTCTAGAATTGGAGAATGTTCCCATCCGCTGATCCAAATTTCTTGCGTAAAAAAGCCATACTCCATCAATCGATTCACCCAATCTTGAGTCACCATCTCAACCAGTGAACGGTCAACCGATTTCCATGATTCCTTCAATCGTATCACGCCTAACGAACAAATCGCTGATGCCACTGCACACCATCCTGTCATATCACCCAAGTCAAGCAGTGAGCTGCCCACTCGTATCCAATGTTCCAAAAGCTGTGTGCGCAATAGAGTACTATTCTCCTCAATGATATTCCCTTCCATGCCATCTTGTCGATGATGCTGAGAGTCGATCAAAATATGATGTCGTATCAACTTGGCTATGAAATGAGGTGCAGGTGCTGTGAATACCACCGAATTAAGAATTTGTGCTGATATGTGTGGTCTTGGGACATAGGTCAACAAGCTGATCAATGCATCCTGATGTAATCGGTGTTGTGTCAAATGAAACATGTAAAGTTGTTCAGCGAAACGTTGAGGATGAATACTGAGAAAGAGTCCTGGTGTTAATCCCGTAATCAATAAGTTGGATAAATTGATATCGGATCGTCCCAGCTGTGAGGATTGAATGCTTTCCACTGCATCATCCCAAGATACTGCTGATTCAACATTGGCTTGTTCACCCGCTTCGCCATTCCGATTGACGGTTGCAAGAATCAATTCTCGTGTGATCTTTGTCTTGTCCAGCAAAACAGGCGTATCCACCAGGGCACCTTCCAACATGTCGAGAATCGATATCATCCCAGCGACCACGTCTCCCACCACATCCTGAGTGAATACGTTGCACCAAACAGTGAATAGATCAAGAATACGCTCGAAGGTGTTGTGCATGATTTGAGTATCGCCATCATCCATTGTTTGCTGTAGATAGGATTTCATTGTTTCCAAGACAATGGCACTCGTTGTGAACATGTTGTATGTCAATAAAAATGATCGTAAAAAGGTATCTGATGCTGATGCGGTGCATTGCTGAAATATCAATTCATGTACAAGAGCTTCAATTGTACCACCCTGAACAATTTGATCCTCCCCCATATGCAAATCTGGATGCGGTCCCAATTCGTTGTAGAGTGCATTGTCTCTCTTTTTGTCACCAGCACATGAAATCTCCTTGGTCTTCATCAACGTATCAATCCATGAGGTCTGCACATCAGCAGCATGCGTTGTAAAAATCCTCAATTCATCCTTGTATAGTAATGCAAATGAAGATGATGCCTGTGGATCCATCACGCGTTGCTCAAGTTGCACCTTATCAATTGGTATCCTGGAATCGATTTTCCATTGTTGTTGATATGATGTGCGTGCACATATCACCACCTCGTGCTTATAAAGCAATAAAGCGACATGTTGCGATTCACCGGCTGATTTGATCTCTTTGAAGATGGCGCCATAAAGGTATTCATCACGCTCACCAAGCTGATCCATGTTGCTTATTGATAATTCGACTGGGTCTGTGATGGTGTCACCCACCGATTTGATAATGGAGCTTGCTATGCTGCTACTGGATGGTGAAAATGGCAAGTCATAGAGTTGCTGTTGAGGATGTGATGATGATGATGATGGGAAGAGTGCCTTGAATGCTGATTCGGATGATATCTTGTATAGATACAATTTGTGACCTCGTAAGACGACGCGATAAGGTTTCCAGCTACGATCCAGTTTGGAAGCTTTGTGAAACGCTCGAAAGTCGGCCTTCTTGTAGAGGAAGCCTTCCTTGATCACAATGAGGCTCGTGCGTTTGCTTTCGGACTTGCCTATTTACACACCGTGTCGGCATTTAGCTTGTAAAAGTAATAACAACCCTCCCTCATTCCCCCTCCTCCTCTACACTGCTGCTGCTGCTGCTGCTGTGTATGTGTGTATGTATCTATATTTACCTTCTCCTGCTCGTCGTCCACTACTACTATCATGATGTCGTGCAAGCAATCCCATAACGGACATAGGCCTTGTAAAACTAGTCGTCGTCGTTGCCATTGTCGTTGCATCTGATGTCGTCAACTGACTATTGGTATCCATGCAGTATTGCGGTTCTTCAAATGATCGAGATATGGGTCGTCCTGCAGTTGAAGAGCCTGATCGCCAAGCGTTTGATAATTGAGCAAGGTCAACAGAAGGAGAAGATCGATGTGAGCTGGAACGTGAATGTCCCGTTAATCGTGATGGCGCATCTTGACACGTCTCATGTCTGCTGGGTAAAGGTGGTTGTTGAGAAGGCTGGTTGCTACTGCCATTGCTGCTACTGCTGCTGCTGCTGCTGCTGCTGTTGCTTGTACCAGTGCCGTGAAATAGCCGGTTCCTCAAGTAAGAGAATGCACTGTTGCCATGGTGAGTGGTGGTAGTGCTGGTGTTCTCCTCACGATGCGTCTTTGTCTTTTTCGCCTTCATCGTCTAAGTAAAAGAGACCAAGATATGATCCGATGAGTACCAATGCTGAGAGTCAATGTGTGTAATGTCTCACTCTTTGTCACCGATATGAAACAACGGTTAAAAGGAGAGCAAGACTCCACTCCTGAAAGGGCGTTCAATTTTGGGGTGAGATAAATGAAGAAAACGGTTGTCCAGCACGACTCGTTTGATATTTACCGACTTGTTTTTGGGGTGATGGAAAGTAGTAGTAAAACAACTGAAACCAACTCGATGGAAAAAGAGTAGGAGAAAGAATAAATCAATGTGGGATGATCTACGTGCGGATATTTTGACATGCAACTTGCTGCATGACAGCGCATCCACGTACTCTCTTGTTGGCTATTATTACCTATCAATTCCCTTTCATATCCAATATCGACTGCATAGTCATTCTTATAGGAGTCCACTGACAAAAACATGCTACTGCTATTGTACACAATGATAAGGATACATGCTTCCCTTTCAAATACCGTTCTTCTTATGTGTGGATTGGCTCATGTAACTGAGGCTTCTTGGGTTGTATTATCAAAAAAGATACAATCTTGGAGGAAATGGACAGCAGTATTCAGCTCAACTTTTTCATTCTTCTCAATGCATGAATGCATTCCAGGAGTCATTGAGCAAGGTGAAATAGGCATGCGTATGGTAGTCTAGTATATTCCATCAGGGTGTTGTGCGTGGTCTTTGTGTATAAGTCAAATCATAATCAGATTAGGATGGTTGACAACAACAATCATTCCCTTGTGAAAACTGAATACGTAGGTGGATTCGAGGATACCATTGATTTGATGCTCTTAAGGGTAGACTTCAAATAAGGTAGTACAGGAAACATAGCTCTCATATGTAATGAACTTTTTAGTTGTCATGACAAAAGATGTTGAAGAATTTGCTGTCAATGAGTCTCCCTATGAGCATGATACCCTCAACCCCCCTATACTTGATATGCGCTTTGGATAATGATTATGATGCAAGATCAACCTCGATCCACCATCTTACATTGCATAAAATAGATATACATTCGCTTTTTAATTTTGAATAGACAATCCATAAACGCTTTCCCCAATCTAGTTTCCAATTATTAAGCATGATGGAAAAGGTAGCTAACGCTCTCGCCATTATGCTATATGATACGTTGTTAGCAACATGCATGTAATCCCCCATCGACTGCAACCTACCGTTCTTCTTATTGCTTCGGCAAGAGTAGCGGAAATATCAATAATCTCGAGCTTATTGCACTTGTCCTTCTTTTCTTTGGGAATAGGGAAGGTATTTGTGACCACCAACTTGTAGACGCTATCACAGTTCTGGATACGCTCGACCGAGTCGCCGCTCAAGACACCATGGGTGGCAATGATATAGACCTTGGCAGCACCGCACTTGTTGACAAGATGATCAGCAGCGTCAAGGAATGTACCACAATTATCGACCATATCATCCTAGGTCCCAAAATACCCATTAATGCTGTTGTTTTTTCAAGAGATCCATTCATATCATTCACTTACAGTCAAAAAGACGGTCTTGCCCTTGACATCACCGACAAGAGTGATTGTGCTCTCCTCACCCTCATGGTTGGCAACGACTGAAACAGCAGCATTCATAGTGTCACCATTCATACCAGTCTCATTAAGGGATGAGATAGAAGCCATCATGAGATCATCCTCCTTGTCTTCATTGGCTAAGGAACCCTCTTCTTCTTCACCGCTGTTGCGACCATTGGCCTTGGGCATGCCACTGTAAGGACGATTGTGACCTTGAGGACCCGCACGTGCACGATCTTTGTGGATAAGAGCAAAGTCAAGACGTAAGGCATCGGCCAAAGAAGTTACTCTATAAAAGAACAATGAGATTTCCATGCCTATGCAACAATGATCCTCTTTCCTTGTTTACCTTTTAGCGCCACCAGCATTCTTGCTAACAACAACACCATCCTCCCAATTTGGCACATTTTGAGTGATCCACTTTGCAATGCTTGGCTCGGCATAAAGATTGTCAACGGGGCGTTGGAAGAAACCTTGCATTTGAGATGCATGTAAATCCATTGTCTATGATATGATAAAAGCATGTCAGCTGATGTTTGATGGCCAATTTACATTCCACTACTTACGATAATGTGGTCGACACCAGCAACAGCCAACATGTTGGCAACCACTATAGAGCCATCATCAATGAATCATCATGACGCGTTGGAATCAAGAAAGAGGTATATCCACTTACATTTGGCAGTGATACAAGTTCTTCCTTTACGCTTGCTCTGCTTGCAGTAAGGGAAATAGGGCAACACAGCAGTGACACGTTTGGCGGAACCGATCCGAGCAGCTTGAATCATGATGCAGAGCTCGATAATGTTGTCGTTCATATCCTGGGAACCGGACTGGATAATAAAGACGTCTTCATTGCGAATGGATACCCCTATAAAGAAGGGTAAGCAAAACAAGTGGAGTGTTTTGACATGGCAGCCATTTACCGATTTCGACGCTTGTTTCTTTGTTGCTAAACTTTTTAAGTTTTGTATCAGCGAGTGGGGTAGCAAGGCGTTTACTGACAAGACCAGCGAGTTCAGGGTGAGAAGAACCAGCAAGGACTTTCGTATTTCGAAGCATGGTCAATAAGTGGAGTTGGGTTGGGTGGCAAAGGAAAACAAGTTAAACAATATCGGGCGGCATTGGAGATATAGGCCCCCTCACCTCCCCCCACCCAAACCCAGTTACTTGCATATCCACCAAAGCCACTATTATTATTATAAGCTTGTACTTGTACTCTCTTACTTTCCTACTCTCTCGCTCTCTCTAGCTCTCTCTCTAACTCTCTCTCATATCTGTGGACCCACGTATTTGGAAATGTACACTATATGACTCAACAATTCATTCCCCTCTCCCCATGTACTTTTGTCAATATTTACCCTACCCATCATGATAGTAGCAATAAACTTTCCCAACTTTTGATAGAAAACAAGACATGTTCGATATAAAAGATGATAGGATACAAATGAGACTGATTGACTGAGAGAGAGCATGGGAGAGAGAGAGGGATAAAGAGAGCTGACTGGGCGTAGATGTGATGATGATGCCATTTGATTCGTTCACAGTGCTTTTAAAAAGATTTTCAATTCGGGGTCCTGGCAAAAGAATGGTTTGTCTCGCTAAAAACACACAACCTATACTTGATTATCATGTCCTCGATCCTTGCAAAAGACGGCCTATCCGTCGTCCTCGGCGCCCAATGGGGTGACGAAGGCAAGGGCAAGCTTTCCGATATCCTTTGCGGTGAAGCTGATGTCTGTGCTCGTTGTCAGGTAAATACATATCCATACACACATACACATGGTCCACATGACGATGCTAATGGTGCTCCATTAGGGTGGCAATAATGCTGGCCATACCATTGTTGTCAACGATGTCAAGTATGACTTTCACCTTTTGCCTTCTGGTATGTATTCTCTTTCTCTTGTCATAAAGTAAGGCCCTAACAAGATGATGATGATAGGTTTGATCAACCCTTCTTGCATTGCCTTTATTGGCACTGGTGTGGTCGTTCACTTGCCTGCCTTCTTTGATGAATTGGAGAAGCTTGAATCCAAGGGTTTGAACGCTGATGGTCGTCTCTTTATCTCGGATCGTGCTCAACTTGTCTTTGATTTGCACCAAATCATTGATGGTCTTAAGGAAGTTGAACTTGGCCGTGGCAGCATTGGTACCACCAAGAAGGGCATTGGCCCGGCTTATTCCTCCAAGGCCTCGCGTGGCGGTCTTCGTGTGCACCACTTGTACAACTTTGAAGAATTTGCCGACAAGTTCCGTGTCATGGTCGAAAACAAACGCAAGCGTTATGGTCACTTTGATTACGATGTTGAAGGTGAACTTGCTCGTTATCGCCAATTCGCTGAACGCCTTAGACCCCATGTCGTCGATGGTGTCGCCTTTTTGCACAACAAGATGAAGGAAGGCAAAAAGATCCTTGTCGAAGGCGCTAACGCTCTCATGCTTGATATCGACTTTGGCACCTATCCTTACGTCACTTCTTCCAACACTGCTGTTGGTGGTGTCTGCACTGGTCTTGGTATGCCTCCTACCACCATCAAAAAGGTCATTGGTGTTGTAAAGGCTTATACTACTCGTGTTGGTGGTGGTCCTTTCCCTACTGAACAACTCAACGTAAGTGGCTTCATGATCTATCTATCTATCTACTTTGTGAAATGTCTCTCTAACATGCATGATTTTAGGATGTTGGTGAATACCTTCAACGTGTTGGTTTCGAGTTTGGTGTTACCACTGGCCGTAAGCGAAGATGTGGTTGGCTCGACATGATGGTCGTCAAGTACTCGTGCATGATCAACGGTTACACCAGCCTCAACATCACCAAGCTTGATGTCCTTGATCAGCTCCCTGTTATCAAGATTGCCACTGGCTACTTGCTTGATGGAAAGCCTCTTGAATCCTTCCCCGCCGACTTGAATTGCCTCGATCGCATCGAAGTCCAATACATTGAAGTACCCGGTTGGGAGACCGATATTTCAAAATGTCGCAAGTACGAAGAGTTACCTGAGAATGCCAAGAAATACATCGAGTTGATCGAAAAGGAATCGGGTGTTCCAGGTACGTGGGATAAGAGAGAAAATGTTTCTTAGGAGAAAGCGTGCTAATATGTGTCTTGTGATATAGTTGAATGGATTGGTGTTGGCGCAAGCCGTGATGCTATGATTAGAAAGTAGACCAAACAAGAGGCAGATACCATGCATCTTTTGTGTGTATATAATCAACACGCTCTCTCTGTTCCTCTAATAACAATAAAACATGTTGTTGTTTAAAAGACTTTACACGTTACGGCACCACGTCCGAGCGAACCCTCTTTTCTACCCGTCTATTCTACCGCTCGATGTGAATTGTTACTTAATTGCCATCCTTGTGAACGTTTCTTGCTTGCTTTTTTCCCCTTTTATCTTTTATTCAAGCTATTGATCAATACAACATGCCGCTACAGATTATAGGTGCTGGTTACAGTAGAACAGGTACTCTTAGCTTATGTCAAGCGTTGGAAACATTGGGGTAAGTTATCATGCAAGGACGTATACAATTCGTTTGATCCACGCGCAATATCTTAAACCTTCATCATTTACAGCTTCAAGACACACCATGGCATGAGCGTTATCACTGATCCAAAGCAAGATCCAAGCATATGGTGGTCATCGTTACAACAACAGCAGCAACAGCAATACATGAACAAGACCATAGTGGATTGGGAGAAGGCTTACAAGAACTATGATGCAGCTGTCGATTGGCCTACGTGTGTATTTTACAAGGAGTTGATGCAACATTATCCTGAAAGCAGAGTGATCTTGGTGGTGCGATCTCCCGAGAGTTGGTATAAATCCGTGCAACGTACAATATTGCCTCTGGTACGGTTATCCCGCAAGTTCAAGGATCGCATGTTACCTGAACATGTCAAGCAAGTCCGTGCCTTGTGGTTGCAATCATTCATCTACAAGGATGAACAACAAAAAGTGCCTATGGATGTGAATGAGGTGTACAACTTTCTCTTTGATCCAGCTGCTATGCGTCAAATGTATATGGATCACATCGAAGATGTCAAAAGATCGGTGCCTGCTGAGCGTTTATTGGTCATGACATTGGGACGTGATGGATGGGATCCTCTTTGCCAATTTCTTGGCGTCCCAATTCCTAAAGATCTTCCGTATCCTTGCAGCAATTCAAGCGACGATTTTTCCGATCTTTTTTGGTCAGCCATGCGTCATAAAAAGAGAACAAAGAAGGCAGCAACGGCATACAGCATTGAATCGCGCAATAATAGTAGTCGCCTTCTGAAATAGAATCAATGGAAGCCATATGATCCCTCATTTCCCATTTACAGTGATAAAGAGATTTTTATTCAATACAAGCACTTTCTATCCAAAAAGGTTCATGATTTGAATGAGAAAAGCAGTTGCAAAACTTTATTATTATGACACTTGTTGTAACTTCTACTATTGAGAATGAAATGCAAACAGCTAAAGAAGGTGGTGGGGGGTATTGCTTGGCTGTAATACGCCAGTGATGTGCGGTACTCATTTGTATCCTTGGCATGTTGCTTGATGGGGGGAGGGGGGCATGGGTGTAATAGAACGTGGGAAGGTCAAGGGACTCGATGCGGAAGTGTGGATTACATAATGATTAACGATAAGATCGTGGTGAACGATGCATCTCTGCCGTTGTATCATGCTCTTGTGCAAACAACTGCCAGCCATTGACAGCTCGATCGTTATTGATGTTGATAGGCTTTGGTTGCGATGGTGATGTTGAATGATGATGATCCGCTGTCGTCGAGTGATGGCTGTTGCTAGTGGCAACCGAAGCTGTTTCATGATCGCTGGTAACACTGGATGTTTCTAAAGTGCTGGGATATACACGTTCCACATGCGTCTGACGTTCCTTGAATTCCACCATGGCGGGTTGCTGTAATTGCTGTGCGACCTTGTTTTCTGTTGTAGTCAGTGGACGAGGTTTCCTCTCATTCTTTAATAGATGGCCCATGATTTGTGAACGCGCTGAACGAGCAGGTAATGGCGTTTTCTTTTTCAAAGGTGATGGCGATCGTTGTCTTGGTTGTGGTGGTGAGGATGATAATGATAATGAAGAAGATGGTGGTTGTTTATCGCTGTTGGTAGTGGATGTGCTACAAGATGGCGATTGTGCTCGTGTACCCTCATCAGGTGTGTGTGGTGGATCTCGGCTGCTATAAGAGGCTGATGTTCCGGATGATACGCTTGGTGATGCATGAATAATGGGCGTTTTCATGGTCTTCTTTTGTGATTCTTCATGTGCAAAAGCCGCCCATTTGAGTTGACCTGGTAATTCATGAACAGCACTCTTGACTGCTGCTGGTGGTGGTTGTTGTCGCTGCTGCTGCTGATCAATATCACTGCTCGCTGACGTATCGTTGGGTTGATGTTGCTCTTCCTCTTCTTTCTTGTTTTCTATTGGCTTTGTTCCATTCTCTGCAAATGCTTGCCATCCCATAGATACCTCGTCCGGTTGCTGCTGCTGCTTTTGATCCATATCCTTTTCTTCATTGTCAAGTGTACCATCATGCTCTGGTGCTGAAGCGTCATTGGCGCTATTGTTTTCAACCGGCACAGCTGCTACAGTGGGTCTACTATTGGTCTTGCTCTCATCCACAATAGGTGATGATTCTTCCTCAAGCCGAGTCTTTTGCATTTCATTGACAAGCTCATTCTCATCCTTTGTAATATCCTCCTTTGCAGTCGCCCTGCCGGATTCCACATTCTCGCCATCATCATCGTCATGGTGCACAGGCCACTCGTCATCTGATGGAAAATCATCGGCCCAATCGCTAGGACCATCAGCTGAAATCTTGATCTCGAGAGGTGTTGATGTTGCTGCTTTGGGGCTGTTGCTGCCATTGCTGCTGTTGCTACCATCCATTCTATCGTTGGCTGCCTTTGATCCAAATCGTCTAATGAATTCACGTTGAGCCTCCTCTTGTTCTTCCTTGAATTCCTTTTGCAATGTTGCTGAATAGCTTGCCCATTGACTGATCTTATTCTCCTCCAAAGGTCGCACAGGAATCCGCTCATACTTCCCAATGGGTCGTCTCCAACTATCAACAGAATCGCTTCTTCCAGCAGATGATTGGCGTCGTTCTTCCACATCTCGTCGTTGTTCTCGTTTATATGACTCACGCCTTCGATCTTGTTGTTGTTGTTGCTTCTGCTCATCGTTTAGCTTTTCAAGGTTCTTGCGTCGTTCAATAAGCATTTGAAGTACACTCTTTTGTTCTTGCCGTTGCTTAGCATCCGGTATCCTCCATACGACCCCACTACTGCTGTCAGCTTGCTTCTCCTTCTCTTCCTTAGGTTGCTCATCTCTCGCTGGTTTAGATTCAACAGCTGATGCATTCGATGCACTTGCCCCATTGGCGTGGGAAGGTGTGTGTTCAGATGAAGGGGTGCTTGTGGATTTACCGTCATCTGACTGAACGTTTTCTAGTTCCTCATCCACCATGTCAGCCCAGGATTGGTCAGATGGTTGGTCTAACGAGCTCAAGTCAAGCATCGTGAAGGTGTATGTTGTGTGTGCGTACTCTAGGCGTAGGAGTGTATGTAGTAGTAGTAGTTAAAGAAGTATACGGATATGCAATGTGCCCGAGGAGCTTATTGCCATGCAACGTGACTGAATGGTCTCCTACCACATGGCTACACAAATCCCATCATTCAAAACACCCTTGATTATGTTAATGTTGAAGCCTTTATAATAACAATACAATCATATTACTATCACTTAAACAATGATAAGTAACAGTAGCGTCTATTCATGGCTACGTTGTTACTCCTAGCTTGTCACACATACATTTAAATTCGTGCAAGCAAATGTCGTGCACAGACCGCCGCATGCTGGCTTTGGGTACTTGCTGTATCACACACATCCTTAATCATATAGAGCCCAATAGTGGGATTCGTTAACAAGGGGCACCAATGGGAGAGAAATGTCATAATAAAAACGCAATCGACACGGACCACATTGTCGGCTCTTTCATCGTAATCATCATAATAGCAGTTTAGCAACATTGATATACGTATAGCATGTACCGCTTGAGTTTGTGATTTCGTGAATACAGAAATATCTTATTTTAGATTGCACCGCCATTTAACTCCCTTCCCTTATTCTTTATTCGTGGATCTATCTTATGGGGTGAAGCGTTGCTCACAACAACACGAAGATGCTTTTTTGGGTTTCTTCTCAGAAGTTGCAGTATCGTTTACTTTCATTCGGGATGGCGGTTATCCTCGTGGGATTGTGTATGGGGGGGAGAATGCCATCATGACTACAATAGTCCCTTATGGAGATAATCAAGACACATGTAACAAAAAGCCTTCATCAGAACGCCTTGGCACTGTTATCCTCCCATGACGGCTATGTATAGCTAATGGTATCATTACATGGGTGATCAGCCAATAACAGCTACATACATATGCATAAACAATGCACCTTCTCTTGCAGTAAAATAATAGCCAAGATGCGACATCCTCCTCGTGTCCAATGCACGAGACTGCTCGTTTACGATCTGCATATCTTTATTACCTTTTCTTGTTTCGGGAACATCATAAAAGAGAAATCGGTGCCTGATACTACAACAACATGCTACACAGCACATACCCTCACATGCAGCTGAGCGTGGCCACTTGCTACTGTTGGACAGCATAACCTTTTTTTCAGTCTCCTAAATCTGATGAAGGGCGACGTGCGTGTATCCTGCTGCTGTGCACGTTCATGTCAGCAACGCATTAGAATCATCCCCCATCATATGGAACATTGTCTACAAGGATCATAGGTTTCGGACTCATCATTAATGAAACATCCGGTTGGGCAAGTAACATGATCCTTTTTTAATGCATCTGTTTAACGACAACAGTTCACCGGTCCAGATCCATGTAATGGATAATTTTACACGCGTTGTGTAAAATGTTTGTTGTAGACGTGATAGTATTGCTTAAGGAGAAAAAAGAAACAGTAGTAATGGGAGAGAGACGAGAGATACCTCCCTAACATCAAGCACCCCATAGTCTCCAAAGGCAAGTGAACTCCACGGAAAACTCGTGCTGCCAATATCATTGTTGCTACCATAACCTTTGTCTTCAGGGCCCTGTCAATGGATTTTTACATAACCATAATCGGCCATCAACAAAAAAAAGGGCCCAACATTCATTGTGACGGATCCGGACCTTGCTCACGAGATCAACTGCCATTTAAAATTGGTCGTGTCCCATACACGATTAATACGCTGGACGGCTTCAAGAGATCTAACGTATACGTACACTCGCACACACACTACTATCCTCATACAATAGAGTCAAGGGATGAGAAGATCTGCATTCACTATCCCCTTTCTTGTTATATATTCCATCGTTCTTTAATCGCTTCTCCTGTATCTCATTCTTTTTTCTCTCTTTTTTCATTGCTTTCCCCTTTTTTGTCATCCACCTCTCCTAAAAAAAGATGGCATCTCCTAGTACATCACCCTCGATCGCTCACGACATGCAAGATAACAACGCATTGACGTTTGGCAGCTCTCCCCCTGTCAGTGAAGATCAAAGCTCGTCAACTTACACCGTAAATTCTTCGCCTTCTTCTTCTCTTCACTCTCCACTCAACAACTATCAACAACAACACTTTCGAATGGCCACAACTGCAAGCATCAAAGACGAGCATCATCATGCTGCTCCACAACCACATCAACGTCTTTTTAGCTACTCGGATCTATTGACATCACAAGCATCGCCTTATGAACACCATGGATACCGTAACAATGAAAGCAACAACAATGGCACCAATCATGCCGCAGGTGGTGGTTTACCAGAAAGCAATGGATTTAATGGACTTGGGCTGCATCCTCATTCACGTCAATCTTTATCAACAATGCACCATCATCAGCAGCCAAGCATACAACAATCATCTTCTACAATGACACCACCTTCTTTCATGGCAAGAACAGGCACAGCAGCACCTACAACGGCTATGGGACACAATTCCATGAGCAGCAGTATGCTACCTCCTCCTCCATTATCATCAGCTGTAGCAACATCTCAGCACAATCACAATCAACAACAAAGCAACAATCACATAATGAATATGACACATCATCAACAACAACCACCAAGCACAATGGCATTGCATCCATTGAGCTCACCTTATTCACCCTCCTCGCCTGTGGCAAGACCATTGCATCAACAGCAACAACAACATCGCAATGGTAGTGGTAGTAGCGAGTCTTCATTGTATGAAGGATTTGGATACCCATATACCACAGCAACAATGCTGTCAGGAGGAGCAAATAGAGATAAACAACCACGTGGTACATCCAACAGCCCCGGCGGCAACACTATGCTTGGAGGTCTCTCCTCATCTTCTCGACCTATTACTCCCGTTTCACCCCTGATGCCATTGTCATTGGATGTCGACGATAAACATCATCAAGATATGGATCGTTTTAATCGTCACCCCAATGAGTCACGTCCATGGGATCAACATCATGGTTACACAAACATCGGAAGTAGATCGGCTTCTTCCGGTAGTAATGCATCGCAGCATCCTCCTCGATCTCGTGGGCGCCGAGTATCCAATGTACCCACACAAGGTGTTCGCATGTTCACTTGTCAAGCTGAAGGTTGTGGAAAGGTGTTTAAGAGATCTGAACATCTCAAACGCCACATTCGATCCATTCATACATTAGAAAAACGTAAGTATTGCTTTTGATGTAATATGGCAACATGAACATGTCGCTCACTTTGGTTGCCATAGCATTCGAATGTCCTTATCAAAATTGCCATAAGCGATTCTCTCGATCCGATAATCTCAACCAGCACATTCGCATTCACCGCCACAGCAATGCAGGTGTCAAGAAGGAGAAAAAGATACCGTCGGCCTCTGATTTCCACCTTGGAGGCGTTGGTGTATCCCATCACCCTCATCATCACGCTGTTGCTACTGCTGGTGTCCCACCATCCCCGCCACCACCATACCATCACCCTTTTTCAAGCTATTGCAACATCTAACTTTTCATACACCACCACCTCAACACACAAAACCATGCATATAACATCGGCAAGCGGTTAATAATTTACATCCCACACACTCAATTTCCTTTTTTCTCCCGATAATGAACAACAACAAATTCAACTACTACATCCTTGATCCAATTCATCAATTCAGCACTCAGCCACCTACTTTCACAAACGTATACATATATACTCATCTCCTCATGACTTTTTTTTCTATCCTCTTGAGCTCTTCTTCTCTTTTCAATGCGACCGGTCCCTTGTAAATGTAAACACCATTTCCCTCGCCGTCAAATAAATAAACTCTGCTCATGGAAAATGACAAACCATGGAAAACTTCCTTTTTTCTTTTCATTGTAGTTACACACGTACCATGATCTCCTTATATCATGTAGCCATGCTGCCCTAGAGTACTATTCAATGCATCCTGGTGGTGGCGATGTATGGGATTGTTGGTATATGCAAGGCCTTCCCCCCCCCAGCAATGATGGATGACCATTTTCTAGAAGCCGACAAATGTTTCACAAGGTGATTTGCATGAGAACCCCTTTAACATAAACCACGCGTTTAGGTATGACGACGGAGATACAAAATACCCATGGTAAGGATGAGACAAACCCCAGCAATACAATGCTCGATTGTACGCCTCGTGATAAATTTCAAGGGCATCACGCTTTTTGTCTTTTTTTCTTTCTTCATCCATAAACAAACATGTCCAACCCTGAGATTCGCACACCTGAAGACGCAGCAGAAACTGACGAGTTTTTGTCAAGAGATTTGGCCACTGAATTTGCCAACAACTTGAACATGCAAGATATGGGAGGTTCCGATAAACAACAATCAGCTTCCAAGACCAAGGACTGGGCTTTGCTCAAGGATCCCAAGATTCACAATGAACGTCTCGAGGCCATCCGCCACAAGAAGGGATACGTTATTGATATGGATGGTGTTATTTATCATGCAAGTATCACGTTGCTTAGGTGCATTACCATAGCAACTAACGTGATTGGTTGTTTAGGGTACCAAATTGCTGCCTGGTGCCAAGGAGTTGGTCGAGTTTTTGAATCACAATAACAAAAAGTACTTGTTCTTGACCAACAACTCGGCTCCTACGCCACGTGAATTGCAGCAAAAGCTTAGTCGCCTTGGTATTGAAGTGACCGAAGACCACTTTTTCACTGCTGGTCAAGCTACAGCTGAATTTTTGAGCTCACAATCACCCAATGTAAGTTGACATGTGGATATCTAAAATACTACAACCAGGATCATTCATCACGTATTGATTAGGGTGGCACCTGCTATGTGATTGGTGAACCTGGTTTGGCGTATGCACTTTATGACAAGGGCTTTTTCATGAATGATCACAACCCCGACTATGTCGTGTTGGGTGAAGGACCTTCCTAGTATGTTGTTTTGTGATCCCACATAATACTTCCGTGTGACGACTGACAACGGTATCCATAGCAACTATGAAAAGTTGAGTAAGGCTGTCCAACTCGTATGTAATGGCGCCAAGTTGATTGCTACCAATTTGGACGTCGAGAACCTCGACTCTAAGGGTAACAAGATCCCATCCTGTGGTGCATTTACGGCATGTGTGGAGTTGGTTACACGTACTAAGGCTTTCTTCTGTGGCAAACCATCCGCTTTGATTATGCGTTACGCTCAACGTGTGCTTGGATTAAGCCGTTTGGAGACATGCATCATTGGTGATCGCATGGATACAGAGTAAGCAAGCATTGATCGCCATGTAAACACGAGTAGAATGCCAACGTATCTATCTTGTATAGCATTGTGGCCGGTATTAGCTCCGAAATTGATCCTGTGCTTGTGCTTTCTGGTGTCACGTCTATGGAAGAGCTTTCATTGTTTGCCTATCGACCCTATCTCATCCTTGGTGGTGTTTACGAGATCCCAACAGAGTCCAAGGATAACAAGCACACAGTGTCGGAAAGCGACATGGAGGCTGCTAGCAGAAGAGTACGTTTCCATCCATCTGTTAAAAAGTTGTAAAATACCTATCTTACAATGCTTTCTTAGGCTTCGTACTTGTAAATCTACATCATGCCATTATCCCTTGTACAAACAAAGCAATAAGCTACATCCACATTGTAGACAATTTGTTCATACATAAAAAAGTGAAGTGTCTTTTTATCTATTTCTCCAATATGACTAGTAGTCTATAATCTGAAACTATTGTTGTCACGAACAAATCGCGAGAGCGCGCTTAGTGCTGGCATTCATCCTCTTTCACGCAGCCCTTCTTCCCTCCTCTTCCTTTCTTTTCCAAAGCACGCATTAACGTTTTCCACCATGTCAAACACTATCGATGCGGTTGTTGGAGGCGAATCAGCAACGTGGCCACCTAATTACAGCAACTATACAGGTATTGTTGTCCTCTCTTCGAGCTGCGCATGGTTACGAAATCGAGCATTGACAACAAGCATATATAGATCTCGAAGGAGACGACATGCTGCAGGCATTAGAGAATGAGTCGAGAAGCAAGCGAGCACCTGGAAGTTATCGAGCATTCGTATCCAAGTTGCTTCGACACATGCGATCGCATCAATCGGCACAGAGCGAGCAAGACAAACGGATAAAATCGTTGAAGTTGGATATAGCAGCATTGAGCGAGTATTTGGGAAACGCACGAAAGAACTATGACGAGCTCGCCCAGTTTTTGCAAGATGAACGGATATTGAGGAAAGAGAAGGAAGCCAAGGTCAATGAATTGCAGGAAGCATTGAAGAAAGAAAAGGAGCGAACAATGGCCGCATCATCATCACCAGCACAAGCGTCAATATCTTCACCTTCATTACAGCAACATACACAACCACCCTCTTCTTCTCCTTATCAGCAACCACAATCAACAACCCCAGTATCACATCAACCTTCTCCCACCACCTCTCCACATGTTCAACATCCAACTACACCCACCAATGTCACTGAGCAATCCATAGCCGCATCAACCGCTGCTCTTCGTGCTCGAATAACTGAATTGGAACGGCAACTTATACGCTCTGCTAAAGGACGACAAGCCATTGAGAAGGAAATGTTGAATCATGTGCGACAAGGAAGTGAGCTACGTGTACAAGTCCAGGAGCTCAAAGCGGAATTAGCGAGAGTGAATGCGCTTGTTCAGAGCAAGGAACAAACCAATGCACAACTTCGCGGTGATCTTGAACGCACTCAGCAAGCATTTGGTGCATGGATGCATCAGTTTTCTACAAGCAATCCTCAGCTATCACAACTACAACAACTACAACAGCAGCAGCAGCAACGTCCCAATACCCAACAGCAACAGCCACCCATTTCACCTACTCATAATATCACTCCCCAGCAACAACTCTCTATGGTCATCCCACACTCATCTCCACCAATGACAATGGCACCAAATGCTGTTACGAATATCCCACAACAAGCACAACTACCACCAACATCATCCGCTGTATACAACAACTCTGCCGCACCTAATTTCAGACTTGCATTGCCAGAGCGAAGAGTACAATACGATCAACACCACAATCATCCACAACAACACCATCAATTATAGCGCCCCTCCATTAATAAAAGCAAATCACCACCAGCTTGGTTTCATGTACCACAAATAGAACAATGATGGTCGATGTTGTCTTTTTGATTACACAATGTTTATGGATTGATCCCTCCTGGAATTGTAGAAACAACAACAACAAATGTAAGATCATCTCGATTGTTTTTCGTTGTATCATCATCTCCACACACACAACCCCCCTCCCCCGGCCTACCCCCCAATAAAAAGTTTATATTTTTAAGAGCGCGCTTTAGGAGAGAGAGAGGAGAAGGACTTGATGCATATCAGGATAGTGAGTGCGGATAGAACCTTAGGATGGAAAATGCGTGATGATTGTATAGATCGCACAATGCATGCTGGTTATCAATTTAAGCGTTCAAGACTCGACCAAAGGCAACAAAACAGCACCAGGGCTAATCAAAACATGGGCCAATTGGATACAACAACAACAACAATGAATGCAATAGCCTTGGCGTTTGACTATTCAAGGTGTGATGTATAAAAAGGCACTTGCTGTAGTAGTAAATTATAATGCCAGCAGCAGCAGCACGTCAACTTATTGTAAATCTTGAGAGAGAGAAGAGAAATTCTTGCTTCTTATATATAACCAGCTGCTGCTGCATGCAGCAACAACACACAGCAGCCGTCAAGTCTGCATGTAAACTGATGAGCATGCTTATTACCCCTTTCAACATCAATCTACCAAAGTGGAATGCATCGATGTTTCTTTATTTTATCGATCTTTTGGATGTAATAAAAGAAATGGATGAAAAGAGGGGCCAAAAGGGCTATTACATATATACTGGGTCGTAGAATAGTAAAAAAAAGGAGAAGTGGAAAAGATTTGCCATAGAGAGCGTGGATGTATACATCGAAAAGAAAGCAATTACAATGATAAGAGGAGTGATGAGTGGATGGATGGATGATGGAGGGGTAAATAAGAATGGAATCTAGAGAAAGTTGGCAAGTGGCGGTTGGGGCTCATTTTTCTCCTTTTTTGCTGTGAGGCCCTTGGCCTTTTCAAAAAAGCGTGTGCTAAAGGAAGGTGTGAGACGGCGTTGTGAAGGTGATGGTGCAGGCATAGGTCTTGGTGCACTGCTACGATAGGATGGTGGGGCTTGATGTAATCTTGCTGCAGCACGTTTATCACCCTTGGCAGCAGCACGGTTGTACCATTGAATGGCCATTTGGATATCCTTGGGTACACCAATACCACATTCATAAAAGTATCCAATAGCGAACTCTGCCTTGGGTAAACCATTGCCAGTCGATGTAGCACGATAAGCCCATGCAAATGCTTGGTCTTCCGATGCATCAAGCACGCCATCTACACCCATCAAGTACCAAGCTGTGAGCGCAAAGCATGCTTCGGGATGATCTTGCTCGGCAGCAATACTGTAATAGTGGATACTTAAGGCAGCGTCAATTTTACATCCAAGTCGACCAAACTCATAACATTCGCCGAGTCGAAATGCGGAAGGTGCATAACCCAAAGCAGCGGCTTCACTGTATAGATGCACAGCATAGGTGTGATCCGCAAATATCACCGTGTCAAAGCCTTTTTCGTGCAACAACGCAAGTTCATGTAGTGCATGTGGATACTGGGGTGTTGCAGCTTCTGCTGATCGTTTGAGCCATTTATGTCCGTCACGTAGGTTACGGGCTATACCCAACTCGCAATTCATCTCTGCCAGACCTAAACGGTACATAGCTCCTGGGTGATTAAGTGCTGCGGCTTTGCTGTTGATGGCAAATGTAATATAATGAGTACATGCAATGATGATGGTAAAAGGGTAAAAACCTTACCGGTAAAACTGCACGGATTTGGCTTTATCGCGTCTTGTTCCAAGACCATCTTCATAACACTTGGCCGTGCTAGAATAAAAATAGAACATGGAGGCGTGTGCGTAAATATTTGTGTGTGTTGGGCAATCATTCGATAATCCCATTAATCCCCCACAACACGCGACCCCCAAAATAATCGCACATGCATGAAAATAAAGAAAAACGAAATTCTCTTTTTCGCTTACCGAAATGCTGCATCTGGATTGTGGTGCTTGGCGGCCTGCACAAATAATGGAAATGCCTTATCAAAGTCTGGCTCGCCGTGTTTCGACAACAACCCTGCCGCATACATGTTGGCAAGGTAGTATTGTGATTCGCTATGGCTGCGCAACGCCAATTGCTTGAGAAGTTTCTCGGCTTCCAGTAAATAAGCGCGCCGTGTGTTGGCTTCGGGTGACACTGTTGCCGCTTCCGACATGGATGCACTGCCATCATTGCCCATATCATCGCCATCATCATCATCATCATTATCATTGTCATCATCATCACCAGCTGACATACTGGATAAGGCAGCATCCTCTTCTTCTTTTTGCTCAAGACGTTTGGCGGCTTCAACAAGAAACATAGCAAAGTCGTGCTGAATCTCCATGTTATTTGTCTTTTTGGCGTTCTCCCTATACATGTTGATGGTCCTTGTGTGTGACAATAGAGCAGCGTTGGCTCCTGGTTTCAAATGTGAATGATCCAGTAGTAGTTCGCTGCCAATTGTCATTAAGCTCATTGACGAATACATGCGGTTGGGTGTTGATGGTGGTGGTGTTGCCGAGGATAAGGTCGATTGACTGGATGTATTACTGCGATGGATACCACCACCACCTAATGATCCATATTGATGGAGTTTGCTGACACTTGATGATAAACGTCTTGGTGATGAAGGTGTCATTGGTGTTGGGGGTAGGCTAGGGGTTGGCGAACGTGCTGGTTTCTTTTCTTTTGATTTGCTGCTACCGCTCCTCATGGCTTGCTGTTGCTGTTGTTGCTTTGTTACATCTTGATTTTGTAGTTGTTGTTGCTGTTGGGATGACCGCTTCTTGAAAGTTGTTGATGGTGACGATGGCATGGTTTTTACGTCGGGTGAGTAGTACGAGCTAACCCTTCGCTTAATGTCTTTCAACATGGCTCACGAGCAAGAGGGCAATAGAAACAAAACAAAAGAAAATATGGGTATTTAAAAGGGCCGCAAGGGAGTGAGGAAAGGAAAGAGATTAAAGAGAGAGGAAGAGTGATAGGAAGGGCGTTGTAAATCTCTTTTATATGCAATCGCTTTTTCCTTAAGCGACTCACATGTCCTTCTATATTAGTTGCTAACATCATGCCAAATAGCCACATCTATACGCACGCACACACACATACGCATACTCTCTCACTCACTCGCATGTAACACTCACCTACCATGCATCGTTGTAGTTGTCGCTTTTTAATTGTTGCCCGCCCATTCATCGCCGCCACCGCTTGCAATAGCCGAAAAGCACATCCCTTGTTAGGGCTTGGGGTCGTATTCCATATTGTAGAAAGAGGGGATAGGAGTCAAAAAAGAACAGACCGAAAAGGAACATCGAAAAGGGGCTGGAAAGATGGAAGGCGAAAAGCGTACTTGCACCGCCAAATTCTCGTCTCTGCCATGACACCTTTTTTTCCTTGGCTATGATACGCGGAGAACCCCCTTACAAGAAAGCTCCTGGTGAACAACAGCTTGAACATAGCACAATACCATACCTATCCTCAGAAGACCATGTGCTTTGATCTAGTCCCGTTGACATTTATCCCTACACATACATGGTGTTCTCGGCCTAGAAAGTGCACGCACCACTCGTTCATATTGTGCTTTGCAATCTTTGCACACACCACCCACTTGCATCATGCCCCTTATGTTGAGGAGAAATCGCTTAGATCCCCTTTTCGAGTCACTATAGGAAGATAAACTCATTTGATATAAGACCGGCTTGTTTTCATCATTGTTCTTGTCGATCTCAGCTAGACATATGCACGCACAATGGCACATGTATACACATACAAGCGTACTGTGGATCACTCTTACGATCAAGCTATCGTATTTAACGCGCACCAAAGAATTTTCGACACAATCCCACTGTAAACCATGATAGATAGCACATCCAAGGGAATACTTTTTGATCAAAGATGCAGGTGGATTGGCTACAAATGTACGTGTGTATGTGGGTATATGTCCCTGGGTGCATCACCGCCTTCATGCATAAACCTACACCTGCCCTTTGAAGAATCCAATCCGCGTCCGTATCGATGCGAAAACGACTTGTCATTGATCTTCCCTTTTCTCCCTCCACACCTTTCATTTCATAGTGGTAATATATATATCCCTTCATGGATACAATGAACACCTTCACTTGTAACATCGGGAGAAATCATTTCGAGAGGTGTATGTTTATTTGAGCAAACGAGCAACATATTAATGCATGAAACTAGGTAAACTTAAGAGATCCTCGTATCCGATCTAAAGTAAAAAAGCACATAAATATGTATCGGAGGCGCTATCGTCGTCGTCCTGTACCTTTTCGTAAACAGATGCGAGAGCATAGATTATCTCCGTTAGCTGTAGAGTCTCCTGCTTCCCACTTCAACACCTCCGTTTGTCATCTTCCTCCACCCCCAATAATGTCTCCTTGCTCGGTCATCCACATATTTTGCGAGTCACCCACAACCAGCTGATGATGATCCATTGGCCACATGCGTCTGACATTTGAAAAAAGAAAAGTATCGAAACAGCGTAACCATGCGCTAGACTATATTTCATGCAGCAGGTGATTTGTCCATATTTTTGGTAATCATCGATATCATGTTGTTGCCAACGATTGTGCTTTCTGCAAACCGATCCTCGAAGAATGATGCAGTCTCTGTAAATCGTTTTTGATACGCCTCCATGCTTCCCAGTGATACGCATTCAGCCCATCCACGAGCACAAGTGACAAATTCCATATCGTCAGATCGGATCTCTTTACGATACAAGGCAGCCATAATTGCCTCTTCCAGCATGGTCGGGCTACGAAACAAATATTCGGTGATACCCCTTTTAAAGCACATACAAAAGTTAGTCTTTGCATGACACACTTTTTTGAATACAAGCCATACTTACATCCATAAACGAAATAGCGGTGTCTGGCAAACCATATGCTCATAAGGATTTAAACCTAATGTGTACCAGCAATCGACCTATACAAATGTAAACCACATGAGATACATAGCTCCTACCATACACACCCGATCGGGTACACTTACCATGGCCAAAAGAGACAAGTGTGAATTGGGCTTGCGCTGTTCCTTGGGTATTTTTGATAGCGAGAACTCGTCCAATATGTCATCCGATAGCAGGATAGGGACATGATCCTTTTGCAGACCCCCAAAGACATAATCACCTGCCTGCAAATGCAAAGATCAGCTTGATGCATTTTATTGTACACACGCGTTTTCCATCCCCATACTTACAGCCTTGATTCTTGAACGAAACTCGTCCTCCTTTTCTTGTATCATGAGCTTGAATAAATCAGCAACCGATCGAGCGTATTGTGTGATTTGAATATTGGCAATTGGATTCATAATAGCGAGACCTGGTTGTCAAATGCACATTGTTAGCTGGTGACTGCAAGGATTCTCTCCAACCTGTTTGCTCTCTCCCCCCAAAAAAGCCATCTCCTTTTGCACTTGCCTGCATAAACATGCCATTTGTTGCTATAGATCCGCAGGGCCACATTCACTTTGACATTCTCAATTCCACCCGCAAAATGTGGCACCATCCACTAAAAAGGGTCGTCCATGATAAGACAATGGCCCATACAGAGCATCCATCATCGACTTACCGGGAATTGGTTGTTGGCTTTCCATGCACTTCCCATACTACATGAAACATTATGCGTTTAGTACAAGTTAAATGTGAAGCTGCATCAACATCCAAACACTCGCTGCGCATTGCCCTGTTTGTTTACCTTAAAAAAGCCGCATGTGTTACGGCCTGTGTATCTGCAGTGATACGATCGTGTTTCTCGGCAGTCAAGTGAACAAAGTTGGATTCAAAGCATGAGAGAATGCGAAGAACGAGCTGGTATTTTTCATCCGTGGCACGTTGACGTACAACCACCAATGGCTGGTCACGAGGATCAACTCCTGGTCCGTGCATTGAGTGACATGATACGATATGCACGTCAGATGGCAGGTGCTTGAGTAAGGCATTCATCTCGGGAAGTTTGACGGATGTCTAAAATGAATCATCATCGTGTAAGATTGGAAGGTTTTCATGCTTAGGACAAGAGTACATTACCTGACCACCCACAATGGCTCCCATTTTGGTTGCTAAAATGATACAATGAGTCCTATTTTCATTCCACTGATGGATGACAAGCAGCATACCTGGTCCATATTTGGCAATGGCAGAGTCGATGTGTTCAGCTTCCACCGCATACATGATCCAGTCGCAACGTCGTGATATGTGAAAACCATCAGGAAGCACATTGATAGCAGAGCCTAATATGTAGGTACATAGCGTTTAATGGTACTGGTCATACGTTTCGGTTGCTGTGAATATCACCTTGGAAGTCGTGCTTGAGCTTTTCATAGTTTTGGGGGAGATCGCACACATGAACCCTATAAATGTTCAACTGTCAAACCAATGAAGGTCGTTGCCTAGTTCTCCATTACTTTTTCCAGCCGGCTTTCGAAAGTCGTTGTGCGTAGAATCGACCCATTCCACCAGCACCAATGATGCCGAGCTCGATTGTTTCTTTTTCGTCGCGTGTTGACATGAGCAGTAACGGTGAGTGGGAAGCGAGAGGGGGCGTACAAAGAAGTTGCGGAAATTGATGATGTGACGCTGAGATGGATTTCCATTCCCCAAATCAGCTATTGTATCTCTACCCTCGAAAGAAGAGCACGTTCGTTTGACAGATGGCTTATTTTTGCGTGAAAGTCTTGTAGAATCCGAAGTACTGGTAAGTTGGATATCGTTCGCTACTACTATCATGCTGATAGATCCTTCAAAGCATGTTTCCTTATGATCCAAACCTGAGGATTGCTTAGCGATGCATTAAGTAGTAACCTTAATAAAACTTTGTTGTTCTTAGCTATCATAGAGCATAGAACGATTGTAGTAGATGAATCGATACTCGATCAAAAATAAAGGTATAGACAACATTTCCGAACCTAAAAGGATACCATATTAAGCACTATGCATACTCTGGTTGGATGGAAGCATAACGTGGTCTATCTCTATTCAGCCTTATAGGCTTCATCGTGCATGAGGAGACCTTGTGGATCTAAGCTCAAGAAGCAGACCAAGGTTTGGAACATGTAGTCAGCATGAATGCCATTCAAACAATCCCTCTTGCGTTCCAGCAGTAGCTAGAATGGATCACTATTCGAAACAAGCAAAGTACAAGATGCATTGGCTATCGTTGACAAGAGTCCTTACTCTCCAAATAACAAGG
The DNA here is from genome assembly GCF_029851405.1 of Lichtheimia ornata. Taxonomy (NCBI): domain Eukaryota; kingdom Fungi; phylum Mucoromycota; class Mucoromycetes; order Mucorales; family Lichtheimiaceae; genus Lichtheimia; species Lichtheimia ornata. The sequence goes on from NW_026695395.1 coordinate 42,873, forward strand.
ATAGTTGCATGATTACCATGTCATGAACATCCAAACAATGGTCCCACTCTTTGAGTTGAACTCAATAAGCCATTTAACCCTCTATTCTATACCGGTACGAATCATTGTGAAAGTGACATGTTAACCCTGAGTAGTAGAATTGTGGTGGATGATATGCAGAAAAGATCAGTGGGTGAACATCCCTTTCAGGGAAGCTTGATAAGATCCTGATGATAGCCTCCAAGACCTAAATTCAGGACCGCTTGTACCTGCTCCGTTTCCGGCTCCGGCTATTTTCAGCATTGTTGTGGATGCTGAATCTCAAATGATGTTCTGGTAGAGCTTCAATGTGTCTCAGCGAATATCCTTTCATTTATGTACATGATCGCATCATGGATAAGAGTATGTTGAACCTTGCACAATAGTAATAACTTAATCATGATGCAATCAACCGGCTGTTTTGCCGATATGTGTGTTTTTGTTTGATAGTTTTCTATTTTAGGCGACATTCAAAGCAGACCATGACGCTTGTGTGTCACAAACCCGCCCCGTTCTTCCGCTTACTTTTTACGAAGAATCCAGGTACTCTACGAAATCTGGTGTGGCGCGCCTTCTTTTTCTTCTTTTCTTGGCTTTTCTCACATTGATCTTTTCGGTTCATTGTCAATACCTCTCTCTCTTTATCTCTCTCTCTCTCTCTTCCCCTTATTCCCAATCCTATTAGGAAACAAGCCCTCTCAACATTTTAAATGCTATTGCCTAAGCATGCGAGGCTCTTGTTGCTGATATGCACGACTTTTATTCTACCATGGACATCATTGGGTATCTATCTACATATCTACATTGACATTGATCACCGAGGAACAGAGCTATTGACACCTTGTTTCAGCACACAGCGTTAACAATCGCAAACTCAACCGATTGGAGCCTCTAACAACAGTGCAACTCGACATTGCTCCACGCTCTCAAAGCTTCTACAGCAAGCGCGATCAGACACAGAATCCTGCATATCAACCAAGCGGGCCGAAAGCTATTCAACATGACGACATGTTACGGCTTGCAGTGTCAGCATTCAATACAACCTACTTTTTACATTTGCACCCCAACACCGATCTGTTTCATCCCAATGCTGTTATCAACTACAATGGTCGAGAAGAGCGTTTAAAACGACACGAATATCGAGTGTATCGTGGCTATGTCGTCGACGAGACTCAATCGCACGATCGGTGGGTTGCTGATCGAGCTGGTGTATTGCGGGATGATTTTGCCGCCGAGAATGAAGCTGGTGTATTAGGATGGGCACGTATCGTTGTTCGAGATGATATAAGGTAAATATAGGAATAGTGGGTTGGATGGGTGATGGGCACGTGTGGCATGTGATGTGTGTGTGTGCGAGGACCGATGATGATGATGATGGTGGTGGCGATATGCCAAGAGGTGGGCTGAGCTTAATGTGGAACTTGACGGAAAGCATTGCCCCGATCTCACACAAATAATCACTCTCACACACACAGCCACGACCTCGACTATCCAGTCTTTGAAGGCTCCTTCCGTGTCCATGACAACATTTACCATGTCAAGGCAACCCACAATTATCAATTGGCCAAACGCAGCGACGACGTTGAATTGAATACAGCCCATCATCAATCTCGCATGGTCATTTACCGTGACTCAGATACGGTTCTCACACCCCTTTTGAGACGAGATGGCCAACCCACTACTCAGGTTCCTGAATGCGGATTTGATCAATTGTTGCATAATCAACAACCACCTTCCACCATCCCAGCACATCATGCACTAGGCGTTTATCAAGACAATGAACTCGATATCGATACTTACTTGATGATGCCCGATGGCCATTCCCCTCTCCGTAAACGTGCACCTGAAGGGTGTCCATCTACAAAGAAGAGTAAGTGACCATCCATGCACTAGTCGAACAATGCATTAATTTTCCTCCTTCTCCTATCTCCTTTAGTTAATTACATGGGAGCTGGTAAATTGACCTAACAAGCACAATGGTTATATTGGGATACTGACAAACTCCCCCCCCCTTTAGCTGCTGATTGCACCTATACAAAATTCTACCAGTCAGCCGACAATGCTCGCAAGCAAATCATCAATGATTGGAACACTGCATCCGCCGTCTATGAACGAACATTCAATATCCAATTGGGCTTGATCAACATCACCATCATGGATGAAAATTGCCCATCGACACCTCAATCCAATGCCAGCTGGAATCAAGGTTGCTCTTCTTCATATACCATTTCTTCTCGTTTGAGCGACTTTAGTCAATGGCGTGCAACCCTTGGTGATGATGGTGCTGGTTTATGGCATTTAATGACCGCTTGCGCGTAAGTGTGATGGTGATCACGTCTTACTTTGGAGCGTGATGCTTATACTTGCATTCAACCTTTATAGTTCTGGTGTCGAAGTTGGTATTGCATGGCTCAGGCAATTATGTACGCACACCGTTTCACGTCAACAATCCCAAGAAGGCACACAATACGTCTCTGGAACAGCTGTATCTTCAATCAGTAAGTTGCTTTCATTGAGAGAAGAGGGAAAGTACATTATATGTTGACACCCCCTTTTCTCATCTAGTTCGAGATGAGTGGACTGTGGTAGCTCACGAGATTGGCCATAATTTTGGTAAGTTGGATGATATGGTAGGAAAAAGCTTGTTTGCTCATATTTGAAAAAGGTGCTATTCACGATTGTACATCCGACAATTGCCCATGCAGTGGTTCCTCTTGCCAATGCTGCCCTCTTAGCTCCAGCGAATGTGATGCCCAAGGACGATACCTCATGAACCCATCGAGTAATGGTTCTACCCACGACTTTAGCCCATGTACTATCAATACCGTGTGTGAAGCATTCCCATCACTTGGCTCTTGTTTAGAAGGTATTTTTGGATACTTGGCAGCATGCAAAGTGGGCTTATATTGACTTTATGTCTCTATTATTAGATCCTGGCAGTCGAACCATCAAGACATTACAAATGTGTGGTAACGGCATTAAAGAAGACGGCGAGGATTGTGATACGGGTGGCACCAATACAACATGCTGTAACGGAAGCACATGTAAATTCAATGACGGAGCCAAGTGCGAGTACGTGTTTTTATTTTGAATGAGAAAAGCATGATGGCTGACGGAATGCTTCATATCATTTAGAGATTCGACCGATCTTTGCTGTGACAATTGTCAACCACGTGCTTCGGGCTATGTGTGTAGAGCAGCCACATCTGAATGTGATGTCGAGGAAACTTGTGCTGGTGATACGGGTGATTGTCCATCAGATCAACACAAACAAGATGGTGAATCCTGCAGCAATGGCATGCAATGTGCTTCGGGCCAATGTACTTCACGTGATGCACAATGCAAACAACGTGGCTCAGATATGAAGATCGCTCGTGCTTGTGGATCAGCTTCAGGCTCTTGCCAGATGATTTGCGATAATCCAGATGGTCTTGGATGCGTCATCTTTAACGGTTTCTTTTTGGATGGCACACCTTGTGGTATTGGTGGTACATGTAAAGATGGCTCTTGCAGCTTGGATAACTTTGGTAAGTTTTATTGAGCCGGGGGGAACAAGGTTGTTCGCACTACATGTAAATGCTAATGAATGATATCCTTAGGTGACAATGCAAAGAATTGGATCGATAACCACAAAGAGATTGTTATTCCCGTGGCTATTGTCGTTGGATTGCTCGTTTTATTCTGTATTTTCCGATGTTGCTGCATGAGCTACTATAGACGGCGCAATGGGGGTGTCTATGTTATCGGTGGCACGCCTCAGCAACCACCACCACCTCCTTATTATCCACCTCCACAAGCACAGTGGGTTGACCCATCCCGATACAATGGTGCACCATCCATGCCACCACCCTCTTATACACCACCCACGCGAGAAGCCTATGAAATGAACTCTTCAGGCAATTGGCAACAACCACAGCAACCAGAAAGTAGAGAAGGTGGTGATATCTCTGGACGTGTTCAACGCTTCCAAGAACAACAAAGAGGCTCCACTTCACCACGGTAGTGCGTAACTCCTCATCCTACCTCTCCCAACATTCCCCCCACGAATAAAAATATACATATTTTAAGCCAAGAAAAGAGCATTTATTACTATTGAAGAAAAGGGTATCTATGTAGTGGTATAGTATATGACCTGTTCAAAGGAATAACGAAGCTGGAGATTAGTAAACAAGTTCTGCTGATAGCTTGAGAGCCAAAGCAGCATATGCAATAGAGAAAGAGAGATGCTCAGTGTAACTATGACTAAAAGAAAAGGATCATTACATCAGGTACCTCCAGAACGGAAGACCATATTGATGCTCCATTCTGTTTGGGAAAAAGTATCATCATTGTCCTCTTTCGCTATTGCTATGCTGTCATGCTGCTCATAAAGTAAAAAAGTACATACCAATGCAAAGTATAAAGATAACTTTAAAGTGTAAAAAGTGGAAAACGCGAAAACAGCTGAGAAGAATTTTTGTGCTCTTTTTATGTGTTGAGAGGCAAGCGGCTTAGCCAAACATGGCTCCGCTTTCGGGGATGGGTTCGTTTTGCCGCTACGAAAGCCTGATTGGCTGCCTCCAAAGGGATAAGGTAAAGAAGAGGCATGGATGCACTGGTAGCAAACGATATCAAACACCTCATATCCCATTCATCTCCTTAATCGAAATGCACATCGTAACATGGGTTCAGCAACTTTTTTTGTTTTGAGACAAGCGTGATAATAACATATGAATTAATAGCTACTGTTCAGCAAGGACGTAAAGGTGATAGATGGACGCGATAAATGTTAACTACATTATTGGTTCTTCTTGGTAGCGTTTGCAGAGGCAGGTTTGGCGCTCTTCTTCATCACAAAGTAGTGTGCGATTTGCAGACCGATGATGCCTACAACATGGATTAATCTCTGTAGCTCTAATGTCAACCCCTCTAATCACTTACCAGTGATGGCCAACACGATGATGAAATGAGCAGCAGCAATGTTCTTCAATGATGAAGTGATTTCGTCTTCATTTTCGGTAGAAGTAATCACGTCCAAGCCTAAATAGACATCAGAGATCAGCATCAGATTTCTGATCCGCTGTACCACCACCTTTGACCTTCCCCAGAGCTTATTTCCCTTTCCAAAATCTTACCTGGTCGCACAGATGTTGCGTGAGTGGACAATCCAAAGAGCATCAACACTGAATAAAGCAATAATGTGTTAGTCATGATCCACCTTCCAATTTATCAATGCCTTACCAAGAGATGCGCCATCAAAGAGAAGGTTGGAATCTGTCATATGAGCCAAACCAGCCGAGAAACCCACAGCAGCAATCATCAAGTTGGCAAATGGAATATACTTGAGGATCTTGGGTGCTTGTGTTTGCGTGATATAGTAAAGCTAACGAATGCGGCGCTTAGTGCATGATACATATAGATGCGTTGCGTCTATGCAAACACGAACGACGTGTAAAACATAGTCTACTTTGGATATAAAGACATACCGTAGCTCTTGAAACAGCATTGGGGTGCTCAGCAGGATTAGCCCACAAGAGGTAGTAGTCGAATGCCCAGTCTGACCAATATGTCTATGGAGGATTGATTAGCCTCATGGACTCGCAAGGGAGAGAGAGAAAAGGAAAGCAAGATTGTTACCCCGTAAGCAAAGAAGCACGAACAGAGAATCAAGGCGACCTTGATCGTTTGCATTTGTTCACCCGCCATGTTTGAAGAGATGAGGAGCAAGAAGAGCAAAGAGTATCTCACTGAGCTGTGTCCTCGAAGAAATTGGGTTTCTCACCACAGCTGTGTAACTACAAACCTACCAGCATCTTTCTCTTTGTCACGCGCGCACAACAATGTGAGAAAGAATAATGGCGCAGCCTCCCTTCTACCCTATCATGCGACTCATTCATTCATTCATGCTTGTACTATGCAAGAGGTTTGGGGGGGAGATGAAAGTACTAAGCTAAGCAGAAAATGAACCCAATTTGGAATAACAATGATCAATGCCGTTTAATGAATAATGAATAAATCGTATGCTATAATGATGCTGCTACTTTGCAGATGATAATGTTGGTTGTTGCTGCTGTTCAACGTCGAACCCCATAAATAGACTATCCCATTCATAAGTTGGGATCAGCTCCCCAAATAACTTTGTCATGCATTCTCCGAGCTACCAAAACAAAAGATTTCCATTTGAGCAAACAATGGATGTGGACCGTGCTCTTCCTCTTCGTCACATACCTTATCAAGCTCGCGTATGACATCTTCCATCATGATCACGTAAGAAGAATACAATACGTATACATGCTCTTTCTCCAACATGGCCATTCTTGATTGAGTCCCAGGCAGCTCTTTAAGATGAATGATCAAGGATTGCCATGCATTTCTTGCTGGTGGGAAATAAGGCGGTAAAGGTGTCTTCAAACGTAGAGCGGATGCGAGTAGATAAAAATAAAGTAGTATGTTGCCAACCATTTCACGACGCTCTTTGCTAACAGGCATGATGAAATCACGTTGAACGTCTTGAAACCAAGCGTCTTTGAAAACAACGGTACGCATAGAGCAAAATTTGTCGACAATGTTCTGGCAGGAGTTGAGCATGGATTTATAAGTGTCGACCGGGAAAGCACCCTTCAAACGTGGTTCATTGGGTGTTTGAGCCAACAATGCTTGAAGCTCCAATAGTGTACGTTGTAAATCAAGCTCCATATCCATAAAGGCACGTTTTGCAACAGCACGTTGTGATGTCGAAGGATCATCACCATCACCATCACCATGGCAGTTGTTCTTGATCATGAGTGAAGTTTCCATTGAAGTGGCTAATGATCGTCCAGAGTAAACGGATACTAGCTTTTGATACAGCCTTGCCATTCGCAACAAGAAATCAGAGAGTCCTTTGCGTAGCTCAACACGTGCTTCATATGGCCATACATATACAGTCGCCACCAATCCAAATACGACACCCACCAAAATGGCGACACAGCGTTGGAAAGCAAGCAACCATACCTCAACATGGTTCGTATCACGATCGTTATACTTGTTGAGCACCACCAAGTTGTAGGCGAGTAACGTAAATTGGCCGAATTTGCCATGTTTGTGATGCAAGATCATCCAAAAGTTCGGGATTGAAAAGAGCCACGTCAATACTGGCAGCACATACATGTTGTTTGGGAATAACATGTAAATCGTCATGGCAGCAAAACATCCAAGTACGGTCGACAATATACGGTAGATTGATACTAAGTTGGTACCACCAACGGTAGGCGTCATCACAACCATCAACTACACATCGCATCATATCAAATGAGAAAATCAGATTGATAATACCATCACCAAATCAGATAAGCAACCCATCCTACTTACAGTAATCAAAGCCCATTCCATTCTCCAAGCGCGAAACCATTCGGCTGTACTTTCCATGAATGCTGGTGCTGCTAGTAGTGTGGCTGCGATCGAACATTTTGTAGCGTATCGCACCTTTTGCTGTTTTAGTAGTGATAATGTTCTCCATGTTCTTAAAAAGAATCTTCGCCATGCTGTCTTTGGCTCCGGAGTATGTAATGTATTTCTACTGTTGCGGTCATTTGGGACAAAGCTGTCGATGGATACATCCTTCTTGGCTACGGTGGGAACGTGGGACAAAAACAAGTGAGCAATGTGATGATCTCAATTAGCAATGACACTTACAGTTAGAGCGTTTGCCTGAATAAAGCTTGAATTGCCACCAATGTATCTTGCTTGCACGCTCCTCAGCTTCAGACCAACGCCGTATACACTCCACCAAGGTGATCATCTCACGAGCAAATTCAATCATGTTGAAAACGAAAAAGTACACCAAATAAAGATCCTCTCCTGGCATATCAATACTTCCATCCTTGCATCGTTTTTGGAGACGTTGTTGATATGTCTTTTGAACCGCTTGTAGCTGTGACATTTCAAACAAGGCGATTGCTTTTTCAAGATTGGTTGCCAAGGTCTGATAAGAGGGTGAAGATTTTTTGCTTATAGGTGTGGTGGTGAAATCACGCCGTAAATGATACAATGTCTGTTTGCACGTGTATGCGAGTGACTTTAGCGGCTGTCTGATTGTGCGAATAAAATCAAGGAGTGCGGTGCTTTCAGTCTCCAGCTCGCTATCGTTGAGATGATCAGAGGATGCATGGCTATGCGTGCGCTTCATGTCTGCAGCTCCAGCCACGGCTGTCTCGGTGCTTTCAGCAGCAGCAGCATCCAACTCGATATTCTTTTGTCGTCGCATCTCATTTTCAAGAAGTCTACGTCGATAGCCAGCACGAATACTCCAGGTCTCTTGCAAACCGCCATTGCTGGATTTTTTCTTTGACTTCTTTGCCTTTTTAAGCCCCTTCCAGGAACCTTGTAACTCGTTGCACATTCGTTCAAATTGGATACCACAGCTGCTACGAAGACCAGCAACATGTTGTGCCAAACGTTGCATGCTTTTGACAATATCCTCGTATTCCCCGACACGACCACGAATTTGGCGATTCCACATGACTTCCAACTTTGCGTCTGAAAGCGACTTTTGCAATGATGTAAAACTTGCACGGTGTGAATCGATAGCCGTTTGTAGGGTTTTGTTTGCTTTGAATTCAGGGAGGTCGTCGTCAAGGAGAAAGGTTTTGGTTAAGAGTTTCAAGAGCACCTGGTACGATGATAACGTTGCTTCAAGGTCCTTGCTATAAACGTCTCTTTTCAGTGTCACCTCGCAACAAACAAACAATGTCCTACCAACTTACTTTAATTTCTTTGCTGCCGAATAAGGCCAAAAGATGATGCAACATGAAACTGTAATCACGGTCCCTGTAGCCACGGCTGATACAATCTGTTCGATCCTTGTCGTATCAAAATCGCCACGATTTGCTGATCCTTCCCTTACGACAATGATGAAGATGATGATAAAGCAAAGACTCGATGCTAGAAAATGATATCATGCTGCACGATTAGCACCACCACAATGCATACGATTAGCCCAAAGCATAACCTTAATTTACCTGTGGCCACGGGTGGTTTATTCCAATGTGCTTTGAAGAATGCAATCACGGCGGTTGGACCAGCGAGCCAAAGCAAGAGCGATAACGTGTGAGCAACAACGTCATATCCGTGATCAATGAAGAAATCTGTTGTCACCATGGAACCCAAACAAACGGCTGTGGCAGAAAGGGTATAGCCCCATCCATAAGCAGCAGCCTCGACCATGCCCCCAAGTGATTTTGCAGGGTTGAAAAATACAGTAGCCGTGGCAACCAGGTGGCTTGATACACGATTGTTCCCAATCAGGGCATTGAGCATAGGTACAAAGGTAAAAAGAGATCCCAAGAAATAAGCAAAGCTGCATTTCAGTACTTGTCGTTGTGCAGTGGTGAGTTCCCAATGAGTGATGGTATCCTTTGCTCTTTTCCATATGGATGGCTTATCGGGTAGAGGGTTGTAATGATGTTGTTGATGCTTGTGGCTCTTTTTGGATGTAGCAGGGAAAAATGGCGTGTCGGAATCGCTCTCGGTGGTTGATGCGCTTGATTCTGAAACAGCATTGTAGGTTGTTTCACCAGCACTACTGCCCTGCAACAATGGCGTTGTCTCACTGTATCAAATAAATGAGATACTTGAAGCACGTAACCATATACACACATACCTTGATTGATCCTTTGGGTTTTTGAATGATGTCGACTGGTGCTGTTGCTGTGATACCATTTCATCTGCAGAATAATCGTTGGCGTTGAAATCTTCATGCGTCGGAGAAAGGGGCTCAGGTACAGTGGATAATGACACAGTGCGTTTTTGGAGGGTGCCATCATCAAGGACGACCTCTATCTCGCTGTAGGAAGAAGGAGAACGCGTTGGAATGTCAACCTGATCGGACCATTGGCCAAGCGATGGGTATTGATCGGACGTGAATGAGGCTGGTGAAGTGGAGAGGTAGGTGTGGGAGCGACCTGAAGAAGGAAAAGGTATTGGTGCTGCGTTGCGAGGCAGTCGCTTAGGCATAGGTAGAGAGAGAGAGTTTGACAGCGGAGGAGAGAAAGATGGCCAGCATAACACTATCAATGTCGTTTATAAGAAAAAAGTCTAGCTTGTGTAACGGCTTCCAACCGCATTTACCACGACATCCGATAGAGTTTGGAGTGCATCATATATCCTCACTTTCTAAGAAATCAATATCTTGGTTTCACGGCATACACATTATTATCACCCTTATCAGCTGATCGAATGTTCCCTTACATCATGAAATAACCTTGCTATCGATTAAACTGCGCTCGTGCACTGTGACTATAGCGTATTCCTTCCTTATTCATGCTCAGGCTGCGGGAAGAGGAGGAGGAGGAGGAGGGTCCTGCTGCATACGAAAGAAAATTCTCTTTTAACCCGACACTCACTTACAAAAGACACCTTCAATGGTAACCAATCTCTTCACAACCCATTCACACTTGACCGATGCACTTACATTGCGTAGGGAAACTGCTTTGGTAAAAGAAACAAAGGTGGACACACACTGGGTGGAAACACAACGACATCAGCTGCAACACCAGGCTCTTCACAATCACCCACACAGCAACAACAAGGTTCCCAAAGAGATGCAATGCTAGCTGCTGCTGAAAGACGACGTCAAGAAGTAAGCGATATATTATTAATATCCTGCTGATAATGCTTTACAAACGTATCAATCAGGCTGAAAATCGTGGAGTGAAACAAGGTGGTGCTGGTGGCAAGTTGAGCAAGCAACTAGCCGAACAAAAGCGACAGAACCCAATGCAAGCAGATTCGAATGAACTACCAGAAAGGATGGTCGTAAGTAACATACACATTGGTTTGTGTCATGGCAACCTAACGTAGTATATTATAGTGGGATTAAGTAACGCTGCATGAACGCTACCCTGGATACATGTATACGTTGGAGATGATTCGACAAGACGTACGCCCTATTTCATTGTTTAATACGCACAATAATACCACTTGGTTTGATCCAAACGACTTTAATTGATGTTTTGGGAATGGGATGTGATTATCGTATCGTTTTATGAAAGGGACGCTTCTTGCATCTTATGTCGCGTCTTAGTATTGTTGTTCAAATACCTATTTTGGATGCTACGCTTTGGCCCAGAATAGCAATGTTGCCGCTATTGTATGGCGTGAGACGCTCAATCGAGCACAAAATGAGAGATTGATGTCTACTTTTAATCGAATGCTTATATATCTTTTTCATATCACCTATACGGTATGCTTATGATAGAGGGATGCAATACTACCTTGCATGATTGATGTGCGAAGACGAGGAAAGACCTATGCTCATTTATGATCGATAACATAATAAAGCACGAATCTAAAAGCAAGATCCAAAACAATGAAGACGAAGTCACGTGATCCAAAAGAAGAAAAAACAAAAAGGAATCCAACCTGATTGATCAGGTGGTTATGTAGGGATGAATGCGCGGACCGGGAATCGAACCCGGGTCATCCGCGTGGCAGGCGGATATTATACCACTAAACCATCCGCGCGAATTCGATGTTTTGACACGTTCGTGTGCGGTTTTGTCGGCCTCGATTCCTTAACAAGGAAGGTGAAATCACGTGTGCAGCATGAAGACCCAACTTGGATCATGTGACCCAGGATCCTGAAGCGACAACCAAGATCACATGATTTAAGTCACATGATTTGAGCGAGCCCTTCACCTTCATCCGGCCCATCCTTCATTTACATGTCGTTCCTTTCTTTCCCTTTTGATTCATTTTCCATTATGTTCCTTATCATTCCTGTCACTTATGGTAAACACGTCTTTGCTTCTTTTATTGTCGATTCCATCATTTTCTAGAACCATAGTATAAGCATTCCTGTCATTTCCATACATCGAGTATATATATATGCAAAGTATCTATTCAATAAACGAGGAGGTTTTTGTCGAGTTCTTTTCTTCTTTTACGTTTTCCCCTTTTCTCTCTCTCTCTCTTGGTTCTTTATTGGAGGTCTCTCTTCTCTTTTCGTTGTCGTTTTGATTGAGTTTCCTCGCGTTTCTCAATCATTCGGATCATCATTATTGTTTCCATCTGTTTCCTTTCTCTTCCCAACAACCATTACAACAAGACCAAGTACCACACGTGTCAGTTTTGGAGGTCTTGCCGAGAAACTATTTATTTCTCTCGCACGTGTTGTACCATTCTCTGTATCTTTCTTTTCATCTTTTCTTTTATTCATTCATCATTACCTTACCTTAACACTACATCAAGAAATCTATGGAATCTCAAGACATCTCTCGTTTCTTGGCGAATCCTGAAGTCTTTTCTGGAACGTCCTCTGGTATTAACCCTTTGTCTTGGTTCAAGCAATTCGATCGCGTTCGGCGTGCAGCTATTTGGAGTGATGAACAGGCCTTGCTTGTTGTAGGCTCCTATTTTCGTGGTCAAGCTCAAATGTGGTGGGATGCTCTCGAAGACTCAATCCATACCTGGTCAGCATTTGAGGATGCATTCAAGGCCAAATACATTGCTGGACAAGATCGTGATGCTTGGTGGACCAAGATTGAAACAATGAAACAAGGTGTGAACGAATCAGTCGAAGAAGTTGCTGGAAGGTTGCAAGATTTGTTCCAAATGGTTGGCAAGGTTGAAGAAGGTTTCAAGATCCATTACCTTCTTCGTGCTATTCGTCCCGAGATTGCGTATGAGCTGGAGAAATTGGTCATCCCTGATCAATTTGCAACGGCTGTGAAGGAGGCTGTCAAGGTGGAACAAGTCATGCGCAAGTATGGTCGTATCGATGGTGCTGATAACCTTTCGGTTGTTCGTGGTGGCAACTTATCGTCTCAATCATCATTGAGTGGTCGTATTGATCACGCTCCTTCTCTGGTTCCCGAAGATTCCATCAGCTCTCAATTGTCGGAATTGGTGGAAGGTTTCAAGGCTCTCAAGGTCCATTTGGTCGAAAACGCAAATCGTGCACCTGTTTTCAAGTGTTACCATTGCGGCAAGGAAGGGCATACCAAGACCAAATGTCCTCAATTGAAGAGTGAAGACAACCAGGGAAAAGACAAGGGGCGTCAATGAAGGAGGACATTGGCGCCCATAATCCATCCTCCAAACCTCAAGATGAGCAAGCTGATATCAATTTGGTGGAGTGTCCTCAAGTGCTAGCAGTCGTTGAAGGTAGCAAAAGAACAAGGTCGGAAGTCTCAGGCGTTCGTGAAGAAGGTCGTGTCAAGAAATCGAGTGGCCCGCAAGAAGGTGGTGTTTCTCTTGGTGCCGAAAAGATGGATGTAGACCAAAATCATTCATCAAGCAAGGTCAAAACCAAGAGATTACGTCGCCCTCCAAGAAGATTGCCGGTGAACATCAAGAAAAAGGATATTTGGGAAAGATTGCAAGCCCTTGACTCTGGACTATCTATGGCAGATTGGTTGGCTTTAGACAAGAAGGCCTATCAAGATGTGAGAGATGGTCTACGTTACCTTTATGGTCGAAAACCAAAGTCAACCAAGAAGGGAAGCAATCAAGCAAGACCGGTGACTCAAGGAGTGAATGCTGTGGATTTGGCCGAATACGCTGAAGCTCATTATGTTGATGACAATGAGTCCGATGATTCATGGTTGTCTGTTTCTTCGGATGATTTGTCGGTCGAAGGCAACCCTTCTGATGAGAACTCTGAAGAGGGTGAAGATGGCTATTGGTCAGACGACACAGTGTATGATTATCCTTACAACTTCCAAAGGATGCGTACCAGTTGTCCCTTGCGTGGTCCTATTATCATCAATGGTCAAGTGGTGTCAGCCGTTTTTGACTCTGGAGCGAGTGTATCTATCATCAGCAAGTCATTAGTCAAGAAGCTCAAGTTGCAAACGATTGGTGACAAGATACCTGTTTCGACCATGGATGATGATTCCAATAGGCCTTGTGATATCACTGTTTCGGTGCCGGTGCGTGTTGCTGGAAAATTACGACCAGAGCATATGTGTATCCAAGAAAACACCGATCGAGACATGTGCTTGTTGGGAATGACATGGTTCAGAGCTTATGGAATATACTTCAGAGCCGATCAATCCACTCTTGTCATCCCCACAGGTCATGGTCAAGGTTGTGTTGAGTTGCAATGTCATCAGCCGCAAGACCCTGAAGAAGATGGTGTATCCGCTTTAGCTGTGATGGTGGCAGCTCAAGGTGATTCCACTGGTGCTGATGGTGATCCTCAAGATCAGGACATGCTGCGTGGTTATCAAGAAGAGGTGTTGTCAAGATCCAGTCAAGGAGGTGAACAAGAAGAAGAATTGCCTGAGCTCATCCAGTTGCTGAGAGAGTATGATCATTGCTTCTTCGAAACGAGTGGATTGGGTCGAGTGTCGATTACGGAGCATCACATCAATCTGGAAAAAGACCAACCAGTGAGATCCAAGCCTTATCGTTTGACTTATGAAGAAGATCAATACCTCAAGGATGAGTTGAAGAAGATGTTGGAGTTGGATTTGATTCGCCCTGCAAGTGGTCGTTGGTCGTCGCCCCTCTTTTTCATCAAGAAGAAGAATGGATCCCTAAGGATGGTCATTGATTATCGCCGGGTAAATCGATTGACAACCCCTGAATCATATCCACTACCTCATATCGATGACCTTTTAGATTCGCTCAATGGTGCTTCTTGGTTCTCAACCTTGGATGCTGCCTCTGGATATTGGCAAGTCCCTATGTCCGAGGAGTCGATTGAGTATACAAGCTTCATCTGCAAGTATGGTGTTTATGCATTCAAGGTCATGCCTTTTGGTCTGCAAACAGCTGTGTACACATACCAACGTATGATGTGCGAACTCATGGCTCCATACATTGGGCAATTCGTGTTTGTGTTCGTTGACGATCTTATCGTTTTCAGCCGGTCAATGGAAGAACACCTTGAACACCTCAAGACAATCTTTCAAGTGTGTAACTCGGCGAATCTACGTTTAAGGCGTGAGAAGTGCTCCTTCTTTAAACGTTCGGTGACTTATCTTGGGCATGAAGTCTGCGAGCAAGGAATCAAGCCATGTAGCAAGAACGTGGAAAAGGCGTTGCAAATGACAAGACCGGTGAATGCAAGTGAAGTGAGGTCATTTTTGGGTACTGCTGGTTTCTTTCGTCGCTTCATTCGCGACTATGCAACGGTGGCTGAACCTTTGACAAGATTGTTGCGGAAGGCACAAGCTTTCGAATGGGGTGAAAAACAAGAAGAGGCGTTCGTTGCTCTCAAGAATTCTCTGACGCAAGCACCCATTTTGGCTTTCCCTGATATGTCTCAAGAGACCATTTTAACGACCGATGCATCTGGTGTTGGCATAGGAGCCATCCTTTCACAACATCCTCAAGATGACCCATCCATGGAACGTGTTGTGGCATATGCATCAAGGACCTTACGTGGACCTGAGAAGCGGTATGCTACTACACATGCCGAGGCCTTAGCTGTCGTTTGGGGAGTTCACAAGTTCCGTTATTATTTGGCTGGTCGGCGTTTTACCATTCGCACGGATCACAATGCATTGACATTTATCTTCAACAACCCCAATCCCTCAGCCAAGGTGCAGCGTTGGGCTGCAGCTCTTTTCGATTATGATTTTACAGTACAATACCGCCCTGGTGTATCCAATCCTGCGGATTCCCTTTCTCGTCTTTTGGTCAAGGACTAAGATGATACAATCATTTATTCAACCTTTTCGTTTTCTTCCTCCATTCCTTATCATTTATGACATGACAACTTTATGCTTAAGAATTTTTTCGATGCTTTGTATGTGACAGGATGTATAAGTATGATTCGCATTCAATAAAGTAACAAGGACTCTCTCTTTCGCTTTTACTTCACTTTTGGTTTTTGAGTTTTCTTATCCTTTCCTTTGGGGATTGCATATCCCTACAGTTTGCTTCCTTGTTGTATACTCGTTGAGACGAGTACCCCTTTCCTTTGATCTCTTTGTTTCTTTCCATCCTTCGATTTTCTTTGCTTGGTATCTTCTTTTGGTGACCTTGGTGACTCATTACTTGGTTTTGAGTTTCCATGAGTTTCCTATCCCTTTCCATTCTATTGTATCGTTTTTCGTGTTGCTATCCCTATACTTCCTCAAGTTTCCTTGTGTTTCCTATCACTTCCATCCGTTTTTCCTTACCCTTTTCTATTGTGTTCCCTTTTCCTCTCACTATTACCCCTCTCCTCATTGACACTATGGATTACCCATTCTATCTATCTTTGTATTACTACATCACCAGGAAGACTTATCCCACCGACGCAGATGAGAAGACCAAAAAGCGTATTCGTTTCCATGCCAACAAGTATCAAGCGTATCGAGGGCGCTTATACGCCAAAGGAGAAGATGATGAACCAAGCTTAGAGCTTCTTCATGAAGGCAACGCTGATGAGGTTATCAAGACCGTTCATGAAGAAGGACACGTTGGCATCAACAATACTTGGAGAAAACTACGAATGGCTTACACTGGACCCTGCCTCTTTGAAAGGGTACGGACCATCGTGCAATCGTGTGAGTCATGTCAATTCAGAGCAAGGATACAAGCTAAACGTCACGAGCAAGCTAGACCAATACCAACACCATCACATCCCTTCTTCATGGTTGGTTGTGATGCCGTTGGTCCAATCAAGATGGATGGCAAGCCCGACAAGTATCTCTTGGTAGCAATCGACTATTTAACTCGATGGCCTATAGCTCGGGTGGTCACTGATATCACTGAAGGGACCACTGCTGACTTTCTTTTCGATGAGCTGGTGTCAATGTATGGCGTGCCTAGATATCTATTGACGGATCGTGGTAGCAACTTCAAGTCAGCATACGTTCATGCTTTCCTCAAGTCATTGGGTTGTCGACATATCACTACTACGGCTTATCGTCCTCAGACCAATGGCATGTGCGAAAGGATGAATCAGACCATTGTGCAGACCATAGCCAAATTGGCAAGGGATCAAGATAGTATGCAAGATTGGGAACAATTCGTCAAGCCTGCTTTGTTAGCCATACGTACTACCCCAAATGAAGCTACTCGTTTTTCTCCTGCCATGTTGCTTTTTGGCTATGAGCTACGTACTCCCGCTGTATGGCCAGCTCCACGTCAAGATTATGTTGAAGGAGAAATTGCTGACGAATTAGCTGCAAGAGCCAAGGTGATTAAATTGTTAACGGATCAACTACGACAGCAAGCTTGTGAGAATGCTCAACATCGCAAGGAACAAGACAAGAAAAGATATGATGCGCAAGTCCGTAACAGACGTCGTTTTCGTGTTGGTGAACAAGTCCTGATGCGTGATAGACATCCACCAAGCAAATTTGCCGATCGTTGGTTGGGCCCGTTGATTGTAGTGCAAGAATTTAAGAATGGCACCTATATGCTTGAAGGACCAAATTCTCGAAGGTTAAAAGGTGCAGTACATGGAGATAACCTTCGTCCTTTTGTGAGCCGTCGTCACCTTATTCCTGATGTTCAAGTCAAACAAGCCGAACAACAATTTCAAGCTTGGTTGGAAAGAGGTGATGATGATTCGTTTTAAGCTATCTTTCGGTGGAAGACTCGGCCTGGGTGGGGGAATTGACACGTTCGTGTGCGGTTTTGTCGGCCTCGATTCCTTAACAAGGAAGGTGAAATCACGTGTGCAGCATGAAGACCCAACTTGGATCATGTGACCCAGGATCCTGAAGCGACAACCAAGATCACATGATTTAAGTCACATGATTTGAGCGAGCCCTTCACCTTCATCCGGCCCATCCTTCATTTACATGTCGTTCCTTTCTTTCCCTTTTGATTCATTTTCCATTATGTTCCTTATCATTCCTGTCACTTATGGTAAACACGTCTTTGCTTCTTTTATTGTCGATTCCATCATTTTCTAGAACCATAGTATAAGCATTCCTGTCATTTCCATACATCGAGTATATATATATGCAAAGTATCTATTCAATAAACGAGGAGGTTTTTGTCGAGTTCTTTTCTTCTTTTACGTTTTCCCCTTTTCTCTCTCTCTCTCTTGGTTCTTTATTGGAGGTCTCTCTTCTCTTTTCGTTGTCGTTTTGATTGAGTTTCCTCGCGTTTCTCAATCATTCGGATCATCATTATTGTTTCCATCTGTTTCCTTTCTCTTCCCAACAACCATTACAACAAGACCAAGTACCACACGTGTCAGTTTTTTCATATCGAAATGACATCATAGACCCCATCAGTTCCATATTAGGAAAACATGTGATTGATCAGTCACCAAGCGGACCCAAAAATAACAGCTTGGGGATGTAGCTCAAATGGTAGAGCGCTCGCTTAGCATGCGAGAGGTACCGCGATCGATGCGCGGCTTCTCCATTCCACATCATCTTCTGATCGATTGATCCAAAAATAGGATCATTCGATTCGATCTTTTGTTTTTCTCTTATCATGGGTCACGTGACATTTACTTTGTTGATTAAACATTGTCGTTTTTTTTTCTTTGTGTCGAGCTTTCTTTTTGGCGGATGTGACCGTAGCCAATAGCAACGACGTATGATAATAAAGAAGTATTTGTAACGTAAAGAGATGATGTTTATTCATATTGTGTGGTGGGGATATTTATATGGGATGGCTATCTATGATGTTGTGGCGAAGTACTGCTGCGCCTGCTACGCATGAGCTGCGCCTGCTGAGTACAAGAAGTTGATGTTGTCAAAAGGAATATTGCTGCGCCAGCGCATAATACCCCGACATTTGTTTCAATCAGTAAGGGAGAGTGCATATTAAAACAATGATACAAGGTGATGGCGAGAATGTTTCCCATTTGATAGCTCATCTCGTATATATGATCTATGTATTTTTCGTCCATGTATGTACATAAACTCCAAGCATTACTCTCGCTTTATCTATAGTCAAGTCATTGCTGGACTCTTGTAAGCAAGGTGACCTGGCAACCATCAAAGAATAGATATATACACATGAATCCTCTTGTAAGTACCACATCGAATCATCTTCAAAGGTTGAACGCTGCAGCTACCTATTCTTCTTGCATTGCCGATGATACACGAAAACATAGTTACCAGAATCTTGTTAGGCTTATAATTGTTATGATAGAGAATATACGTACGTCAATAAAAAGAATGGTTCTCACCTATAGCAAAGGTAAGGGTGTCACTTCTTACTTTGCATGTTACATGGATGAGAACATGAGATACGATGATCCAGCAACCATTGACATTCTACCAAGTACCCAAGCATGAGCCTTCTTTCAGCGTGCTACCGAAACATCCTTTTTATTGGTACGCTGGAAGTGCCCTTAACATTTTGCATACATGATGTACCAATCATCACACTCCCACCGGCAAGGAAATCACTCCTACTAATACGTCAAAACATGGTATGGCTAATATTGTAGGAATGGTCAGCGCAACCATAAGCATCTTTGTAATGAGCCACGTCCATGACGTTGATATTATTTGGGTTGTTGTTGACAGCAGCAGACAATGGCCATCGACGTCACCGATTTGGCTCATTACAAAGATCCTTTTGGTTGCGCTGACCATTTCTGCAATATTAACCATACCAACATGTTGCATTGTGCACTTTACTATCCGCTGTTTTTCTTACTGCTGCCGAGGGTCGTCAGGATGGATACATGTATGCAAAGTGAAGGGCAATGTCGAGCATGCTATGTAGAAAAAAAAGATTCTTTGGAATGGCTTTAGTAAAGAAGGCTGCTGCTTGAGGACCTGGTAGTAAGGCCATGATGGTTACTGTTGTTGGTGTTGGTGTTGGATCATGTAAATTGTAAAATCACACACTCCATTTGGCCATATGTGAGGAGCATTCCTTTTATTTACATACACCTATTTTCTATTATGAGGATGATGATGGGTGTGTTGGGTGCGTGGGTTGAGTGAATGGGCGCAATGTACTCGTAGTGGGGGATTCAACTTGGCTCCCAGTGTAAGAATTTGACTTGTCGCCATGGAAATTAAATTTGGGGCCCGCAGCTCCACGACTTGAGACACAACGCTTGTCTACTCTTTTGGCCCTCCTCTCCTTTTATACCCCCATTCGCAACATTCCCATCAAGGTAATGTATTATAAAAGGGCGCTCTTGTTGATTGTGAGGTGTTAATATAGTTCTGAACATGCATAGGCAGGGAGTGTGTGTGTCCAAGTGTTGAGGAATGAGAGTGGTAGCCATGGTGATATCGTTGCTTCCTTTTGTTCGTAGCTATTCCCGCTCTACGCTTGGTGTCAACAGGTACATTCAGAGCCCAATGTTGCAGCCGAATTGGTTCCATTGACGTGTTAGCTGGTATAGAGAGCAAGTTTGGTTCCAAGACGTTGGCTCGTTTGACGTTTTGCTTCGACTCAAGAACACTACACCATGGTTTTTGGGTTTCCAGTAACCAACAACAACGGGTCTTTGTGTATATGGAAAAGGCAAGTGCAATGAAACAAACAATGAAAAAGGGTGTTTATTGTGTATGTGTGCTAATAATGAATTGAATAGGTTTTTGGTCAGGCATTGCAACTTGGGGCATCTTCATCTCTTTGGGTTCGACTCCCAGCCTGCATCAAGTGGCCGCTGCGTCGCTCTGCACTAGCCAAGTGTGCTGGAATGGCTTCTTGGAACGCGTCCAGGGCTCTACAGGCCTGCGTTGAGTTGATGGGTCGATGACGATGGGTTGTTGGAAGAGCATGGTCACCGTGTTGAGGTAAAAGGGGATTTGCAACAGCTTGTAGTCGCCCTGGCCGTGGATGTGTTGACATCAGTGCGAACCAACACGCTCTTCTCGTGACAGGCTCGTTCTTTCCCTTGAGGATTTCTTTTCATGAGGCGGGAAATGATTGGAAGGATTGGGGATCATTCTTTCTTTGGAGAGGATGAATGAGAACAATTATGAGCCTGGACTCTACGTAAGTGAGTCCTTCCTTGCCATGGATCGAACTGGCCTTGTGTGATTCGTGCAGTGCTTTCTCAAGAACAAGGGATCGCCCGACGTTGCTCGTATGGTGGTGATTTGGTTTGTGAATTCCTTCTGATTTGCTTTCTTCCTTAGAGAGGATCGCCTAGCGGTATACCAAATCGTCATCATTCTGATACTAGATTGCCTAACTTGCGTGTTTTTACTTAATAGAGACGACCATTACGATGATTACCACATCCACAGCAATGACGATTACGATGATTACCACAGCCACAGCAATGACAATGACAACGACAACGAGATTCAAAAGGAAGCCTGCGAGATCCCATTCTTTTCTACTTGCGTGTTTTGGATATTGGTGACCAGCAGATTGATGACTGTAGACAAGTACGAGTACCAATACGAATGATGATGGAAGACGAAGACAAGGGTGGCGGCAATGCAGCTAGAATGAAATAAAGCATTGTTTATTACGTACTTGGACTTTGCTAGCTTGTGGATTACATGATGTAGCTTGGAAGATGGAATAATAAAGGTGGTTCGCTTATGTATCGTTCATGCAAGAAGTATATGCCTTTTGTGATACAATAAGGAGGAGTGGGAAGTGGGATGAGCTTGAGAAGAGAAAAAGTGAAGAGATCTCTCCATTGAGTTTCAGGATGTGTGACTCATTCAATATGTATACGTATCTTTTTACATATACAAATTGGTTTATGCAGCTTGACTCTCTTCTAATGCAAATGTGATGCATACCTTGACACACCTTCATTATTGGATGCTGTTTACTTACGTACCTTCACAAAAGGCAATCATCAGCATCATCCATTTGTGCAGGAACCTGTCAAGGACGTGTCTGTGTAACCACCACGTGCCGTTTCACTCAGCTCTTCATCTTTCCGTTAATGCAGCCGAGCACCATCCACTAGGAAAAAGCAACTCCATCACGCTTACAACATAGGTAAAACATAAAGACGCCTGTATCTCTAAACTTTACAATGAAGTGTGGTGTTTTGAATAGAGCAATGGGCTCGGCTTGGCCAACAGCACCTTGTGTGAAAGTTACGCGTTCAATGTCGCAAACAGCCCAAAAAATATTTTTTGGTCGTCGTCGTCGAAGAGGTCGACCCATGTCTTCCGCGAATTTTATCAAATCGCCTGATAAGGCATCAGGCACCCAAAACAGTCAACAACGTCACCCATCTTATGCTCATGCTACGCGTGCTCATCCTCCTATAAAGGAGTCTCTGATATCAAAAGATACTGACAATACCATCCGTTCCAGAGTATGGAAGGTTGGTGGGTCCCCAGCTTCTTGTCCTAGCATGTTCTTCGACTTCACGTCTCGCCCCGAAAACCGCGCTGCTCTACTTTGCTATATCAACGAATGCTATCCAGACAATTGTGGTGTACGTCTTCATTCTGATCAATCACGCCGCATTGTTGAGCTCTTCCTTCCCACATCCAAGCAGTGTGAAGAGACATCTGTAACAGGCATCACCTTTGATGATGGTGAATGTATTCTTGCCTCAAAGCCCATTTCCGCTGATACCCGTTTAGTGCATCTTCAACTCTCCGATCTTCCATTCACTACACTAGACAAATTAAGACTTGGTCTTCGCAAATCCCTGGCACCTTATGGTAGCCTTAGTGACTATGGCATCTTCCGTGATCACGCATCAAACCTCTTCATGGGACGAGGTTACGCTACCTTGAAAATCCCAGCCAACTACAAGTACAAGCAGCTTTCCCACACTATCCCTTGGCTTACATCAGATGATTCGTTCCACGCCACTTGGGCTGAAATGCCGCTACACTGCCTTCGTTGTCACACAGCTGGTCATGCGACCTCTGCTTGTCCCCGCCATCCTAGCCGTAGCCGTCTTTGTTGGACCTGTGGCCAACCAGGTCACCGAGCAGCCCAATGTACCGACCGTCAAGTCAAGCCTACACCTGACACTTATCACCCTCCTACATCATCATCGCCTTCATCGTATTCAGTCAATAGCTCAAATTC
This sequence comes from Lichtheimia ornata, assembly GCF_029851405.1. Classification (NCBI taxonomy): domain Eukaryota; kingdom Fungi; phylum Mucoromycota; class Mucoromycetes; order Mucorales; family Lichtheimiaceae; genus Lichtheimia; species Lichtheimia ornata. The sequence continues at coordinate 65,748 of NW_026695395.1, forward strand.
AGATATCTCCATGCTCAGCGTTGATCCTTCGCCTTTTGAAAGCCACAATGATGCCATTATTAGTGACTTTATCCCCGATGACCAAATTGATCTCAAACCTCAGCCTCCTTCCCCTGATCGAGACGCCATGGTACAGCATGTTGAAAAGCGTTATCCTATGTCCGACCACGCTAAGACCATTATTGCCTCCTTATCGATTCCTGAACTTGAACGTCTTTGTCACACTTTGAAAGATCAAGGTAAATCTTTGTCTTCGTCCACACCAACTACTCTTTCCTTGGTGAGTTCCCTGTCAAAGGGGAACAATGATCCAACATAAGTCTAAAGTCATCTCCTTTCCTTCCTATAACATTTCTTCATTCTTGTAACGTCTTTGGGGTATCACTCTCAGACATACTCCCAATAAAAACCGAGGCTAAACAAGCCTCCATATAACGAAGAGGTCGACCCCTGGATCCAGTTTGGCTGGTAGCGACATTGCGAAATCTGGGATAGGCAAGCTTGATCATGAAACTTTCACACAAGGTGCTGTTGGCCAAGCCGAGCACATTGCTCTCATAAAAACCCCACGTTTCATTGTAAAGTTCGGAGATACAGGCACCTTTATGTTTGTAAGCGTGATGCTATATGAGAAGTGGTCTTTGTTCATTGCCAAGTAGCTAGACCCTGGCAGAGCAAAAGATGCAGAGGGACCTCTTTGGGTAACTCAGCTAAAAAGTCAGGACTTCAGGGACAATGCATGACAGGTACGCAACCCTCACTTTTATGTCATACATTGGCAGCTAATAGCCACTTTTGTGCATTCCCAACTTTTGTGCATTCTATTGTAGGTGGACGATGCTCCTGCTCTAGACATTCATTTCCATGATTAAAGTAGGTTGATCCGAGCTGATTTGGTTGAGTTACGCTCACACAAGATTACATCGGTTGAGCTACATCGAGCGTGCTCTATGTCCAGAGTGATGTAATCTCTCTTTGACCGCAGCTCAGTCAAATCAGCTCGGATCAACCTACTTTAATCATGGAAATGAATGTCTAGAGCAGGGGCATCGTTCCCATGCAGTGGATCTCGCAACAATGATAATTGGATAAAAGTGGCCGTTAGCTGGCAATACATGCCTGTTCCTAGATGATCCATAAAGTAATTATACATTGACCCTTCCATTCATGCAAACGTAGCTGTGTTACACAACACGACCCTCTGCATCTTTTGCGCTGCCAGGGTCCACCTACTTGACAATGAACAAAGACCACTCTTCATATAGCATCACGCTTACAAACATAAAGGTGCCTGTATCTCCAAACTTTACAATGAAACGTGGGGTTTTTATGAGAGCAATGGGCTCAGCTTGGCCAACAGCACCTTGTGTGAAAGTTTCACGTTCAATGTCGCAACTAGCCCAAAAAATATTTTTTTTGATCGTCGTCGTCGAAGAGGTCGACCCCCCGGATCCAGTTTGGCTGGTAGCGACATTGCGAAATCTGGGATTGGCCACGATCAACTTGAAACTTACACACAAGGTGCTGTTGGTCAAGCCGAGCCTATTGCTCTATTAAAAACCCCACGTTTGATTGTGAAGTTTAGAGATGCAAGTGCCTTTATGTTTTAAATATGATGTAAGCGTGATGCTATATGATAGGTGGTCTTTGTTCATTGTGAAGTAACTCGACCCTGACAGAGCCGAAGATGCAGAGGTGCGTGTTTGTGTAACCCAGCTTATCATGCAACTCGAAAGGGCAATGCATGATTCTTTACATTATTCATAAACTGCCGGCTAATAACCCATCCCTCCCATTCACCTTTGTTGCCCAAAACAATGCATGTGAACGATTGTTCTGCTCCAGGCCATCATGTCCATCATTCAACTTTCTTGATCCGAGAGGATTTGGTTGAGTTACGCTCAAACACAAAACATCATCCAATTTCACAAAAATCATTTTGCAAAAGTTATTTGTAAACTGCCACTTGATAGCCCATTCCTCCCATTCACCTTTGTTTCCCGACCCAATGCATGTGAACGATTGTCCTGTTCCAGCCCAGCATGCCCATCCTTCAACTTTCTTGATCCGAGGGGATTTGGTTGAGTTACGCTCAAACAAAGAAATGGCATTCAACTTCAGTTCAGCCTATTTTAATTTGCAGCTCTTCCACTTCCAGCTCATTGTCTCTTCCTCCCATTCTCAACTGTTGCCTCATTCAAGTACAACTATCACCTGTGAACGATTGTCCTGCTTCAACCCATCATGTCATTGCTACGAATGTCTTGACCCGAGAGCCTTTGACTGAATGAGCAAATCCATCGCGTGTACACCCCACTACAACACACGAGTCTCTTGACACAACACACGCTCTTGCACGCTCCTCTACCACAATCAAACGTAACAGCATTCATCACAGCAATTGCTACTAGCAAGATCGCTGCTCCATTGTTCCAAGTCACTTGCAGCAACCTGCTTTGCAGCCTTTTTTACGTGGACAGCAGATAGCCATTGTATAGAAGCAGCTTTATTTACTGTAGCAACTTGCTTTAATACATACGGATTCGTGTGGATATGGATATTGTTTTGGTACATGATATGGGAGGATGTGGGTACATATACACCGTGTGGAAAAGAGCCTTGTTCTTATGTCTCAATTGCCAATTTGACCTTGATGCTTTATGCTACCACCTTAAACGAATGGTGCATCCAATATCCCTACTTTACAACCGATCCCATGGCAGCTTCTATCATCATCATTTGTGTGACCAGTCAATCATGAGCATCCAACTTGATGTTTTGACATGCCATGGATATGATTCTCCATCACGCACCAAAAGTCATCTCTATCCATCCATTCACCTTTGCTCAATGCACGTCCGAAGGAGAGTATTACCCAAATCGATGTATGTCCCATTGGAGCAAATTGTAGTACCATTCAACGGACCTGTTCTTGGGTTGAAATCGTATTTAGTCATTGGTATCAAAAGAAAAGGCAGCTCCAAAATAAAGGGCATTTGCTCATGATCGTTGACACGTTTAAGATAACTGCATTCACTATAATCCATTTCTCGATTGCCAGTGCATCTATGCGATCCCTCCATCCACACTTCTTGTGTTGAAAATAAAGACTGCTCCATCATAGCATTGGACATTTATGTCGGATTATGGTCTTTTCATCAATGGTGCGATCAACGTCTGCAATGTAAAGTACATCAGGGATGGTTACACAGTAAAGTCACAGGTTTGGAAAGCGACGGGATCCTGCAAATGTTGCCGTCCTTTTCTTGCGCGCGATCTAGTTGTTCGATATGGGAAGCAAAAAAGCAAGCGTTTCAAAGTTGAATGGGAAGACATTACAAGCCATTGCTGACTACATTAAGAGTGGATCAGGTAAGTCGTTTATTATGAGCTTTGGAATTGAAGGTATACTCATAAAGGGAGCTAGCGAAAAAGATCATTGTAATGAGTGGAGCAGGCATTTCGACAGCTGCTGGTATCCCTGACTTCCGAACCAAAGGCACTGGTCTCTATGACAACCTTCAAAAGTTCGACCTTCCTTACCCCGAAGCCATATTTGATATCGAGTACTTTCCAGTGAGTAAAACGAGTGATGATGCGATGTAAGAAATTTAGCTGACATGAGTGATAGGAAAAACCAGAGCCGTTTTATGCATTAGCCAAAGAGATCTATCCTGGAAAGTTCTATCCTACCAAGACGCATTACTTTATTCGTTTACTCCACGAGAAGGGATTGTTGTTACGCAACTTTACACAAAACATCGATACGCTTGAACGACTGGCAGGATTGGATGAGGATCTGATCGTTGAGGCGCATGGGAGCTTTGCAACAGCGTCATGTATTGAATGCAATGTGAAGGCTGATACAGAGATGCTTCGCAAAAAGGTGGCAGAAGGAGTGGTGGCACGTTGCGAGGAGTGTGATGGTCTTATCAAGCCGGATATCACCTTTTTTGGCGAGAATTTGCCTTCCAGATTCTTTGATTTACTCGATGCAAGTATACGATAATGATTTTCCATGTCAAAATAGGCTTACCTTTATTTCAAATAGGATTTCGATGAAGCCGATTTACTTATCATTATTGGAACAAGTCTTCAAGTACAACCCTTTGCATCTCTCATTGACAATGCACGTGATGATACCCCTCGATTATTGATTAACAAAGAACTTGCAGGTGTAGTAAGTAGACATCTTGGTATATATGTCAACTACTGCTAATAATAGCATTATAGTATCATACATCAAAGAGTGGTTTTGATTTTCGATGGAAGTATCACAAGCGGGATGTTGCCCATTTGGGTGATTGCGATGTTGGAGTTGAAGAACTAGCTAGTTTATTGGGATGGAAGGTGCGTATGATGATATGATGATGGATATGGATCTGATGGTAGTGATTGTGTATAGGAGGATCTAGAGAGATTATATACAAAGGGTAATGCAAAGCTAAAAGCACAATGGGAGGCATACAAGGAAGAAGAAGAAGAAGAGGAGGAGGAACCATCACCCACTGAAGAACCAGATCAAGAAGTCGAAGCCCTTGCAGAGGAACTTGAGAAGCGATTAAAGGTGCCAAGTAGTCCAAAAGAGAGTGAGAAGCAACTAAAGGATAAAGAACAAGTAAAGGATAAGAGTAAGATAGATAAATAAACATTAGAATCATTTTGGCATTGGTGTATTTCAGTCACAAGTAACGAGTGGAACGGTTAAAGTCGCCTGTAATTGAAATCAAACGAGCAGTGTGTTCTTTGTTCCATATGGTTGAACTTGCACCCAAAAAACGACGACGCCTCGACAGCACAACAACAACAACAACAACCCCTTCTTATGCTTCTGCACGATACCCGCCATCATGTCTCTTGTCCAATCTGATCCACCGCCAGGCTCCTCACCAATTGTCCTCATCCATCCAGAGCGTCGTCGTTACTACTCCTCCAAAACCAGCAACACCAGCTTTACATGCATTCACCGGTGACCATTACGCGCTTGATCTCGTCAGCAAAAGCACCACTCTATTGAACAAGTCGCCGATTCGCCTTGCAGAACAGTTCCACGATCAATGCTTGATAACCCATCTTGTTTGGAATCAACGAGGCACCACACTCGCGTCGGCTGACGAGAATGGCAAAATCGCACTATGGGAGCTTGGTGTATGTGTTTATAGTAGAGAGCGTTGTCATGGATAATAGCATGAACTGACGCTATCATAGACCTCTTCAGACCAGTGGACACTTGCATACAGCGTCAATTTACAGCAACCGCCCGCTGGGATACTGTGGCTCAACACAGACCGGGTGGTGAGTTGATTGTCCATATTGGTGTCATTGTATTATCATCATTCTCATTGTTTATGTTTTGACTTTGTAGTATCAATTATCGCATGATCAGCAAAAGTTTGTTCGTATGCCTATGGTGGGTCCACGGAATCCATATGGATATTTCGCCTTTGTGGTCGTAACCGTACATGGACAAGTCAGCGTTCATTATCAAAGAGGTGGCAAGATCTTTTCATCTTTTTCAACAACGTTACCAAACACGGGGCGTATGGGAGCAGGTCGTGCTGATGTCGGTTGCTTTGGTATGAACTTGGCTAGTTCGGATAATTGGTACAGGATATCCCATGCTTCTATGATCATTGGTCAAGGTAAGATTGGATCGTTCATATGCTTATTGAGTCGTTGTTAATTGGATTGCTCTTAGATGGTAACATTTACCTTGCCACCCATCGAGCCAACACTAGTCCTAAGAGTGTACAAACATACCGGCTTTCTATACGCTTTCCTGGTCGGATGAATGAAGGAGGTACAGTATCACGTGGGATTGGGTGTGCACAAGGGACAACTCACTAAGATCCATCCACAGGCATATTTTGTCAGCCATTAGCAGCCTTACGCTTAACGCAACCTAGCTTGGCATCATCTTTGGGCGACTTGGCCAAATCAAGCTCAATTGCAGTTTCACATCTTCAACTATCAAATCAAAAGGACAACGTACAATTGACAATTGCATTTGGTGCCGAAAATGGTAATCTCAATCAATGATCCTTGAGTACATTTATCGCTAACAATGTCAAAAAAGATGGCAATTACAGCAGCTTCATTGGGAAATGGGCATTACAACAAAAGGAAATACAAATATCAGGAGATGCCATCGCACGAGATAGCTTCAGTGGGACTGCAATGACATCAAATTACCTGGTAAGCAAAATAATGATTAGAAGGTATAAAGGGAACTCAATGATAGCAATAGGATCTCAATTTTGTTGATGGCGTATCAGTGTCGGATCGTTTCATATCAAGCATGACACACACTCGCCATGGTGCACTCGTCGTGGGCTTATCAGATGGAAGCATTCATATTGAGTATCGAGACGATGGCGACTTTGGTCTTTTACGTGGTCGAGGTTCTTGCGAATCATCTATTGGACCGACATTTTGGCAAGCAGGTGGGCCGCGCACATATACAAACGGTGATCCAGATCCTGTTGCAGGCTTGGCATTATCACCCAACGAAACGCATATCTTTTGTATCTTGTCATCAAACAAGCTTGGTGTGATACGGGCTACCGATATACGTAATGATCTTAATGAATCGGGTACGATGAATATGTGATATCACATTTGGCAATGATCCCTTGCTAATTATTTCTTACAGAGACTTTATCGACAATCAGCAAATTGTTAAAGCTTAGCCTATTGAATGAGACCGATGACCTGGACCTGATATCGGAACTTATTCGTGTCAACGCTATATCCGGCCACGATGGTAAGTTAAGTGAACTTTTTGTTGCAATGGTTTTCTCACCACTATTGATTAGGTGCTATTGAAAGTCTTGTCTTGGATGTGATAAAATCATACCACGCTTACTGCCACCAGGATCAATCCGAACCACTCCTCGTGTCACCAACTACAGAAAACACCAGCAAATCATCAGGATCACTTGAATGGAGTTTACCACAGCGGGGACGCGCATATGGATTGTCACTAGGTGTATTCCGGTAGGTTCGCCGATATGATACCTATCATTTGGTGTGTGGATACTAAAGACGATGATCGTTATCAGGAGGTTATCGACCACCAAAGTACAATATACGAATCTCTGCAAAGCAATTCAACTTCCCATTGTGCTTGAATGCTTTATTGGAAGCTGCAAATCGGATTATGCTGATATAACCAAGGTGTTGGGTAAGTAGGAAAAGAAGCGTTATGCATAGGATGGTATTTTGACATGCGTATACTTTCAAGATTCAAGTACGATCGTGGATGGCAAAGCAACATTAGAGTTTGACACAGGCAAGTGGGGTGATGGTCTTAAATTCGGATCAGACGACTCACATTTATGGATATAGACAGCTTATGGTCGCTCATGTCGTTGACGAATTGGACATTGGATTTCATGCGGTGGACATTGAGGAAATGGAATATGCTCTTCAATTGTAGACGACCCAAAGATTCAAGTAAGACTTTTTCATTATGCGAGATGTACCAGGTAAGCTCACATGACTATTTTAGAATTAGGCGATATCTCAGCTCGACCATGTCATGCTGTATTGTTACTTCACGAAGAATCGAGGGATGCATTAAGCAAGTTATTGGTTATGGTGAACGAGTTTGTGCAGTATACGAATTCAGCGTCATTCGAATTACCAAATGTACCAGAATCCCTTCCGCTGCTACTACGATACGCAAAGAATGTACTATCAAGTGAACCAGTTGCCTTGAAAGATGTACTAGCATTTTTGACAGCGATTAAAGCCGAGGATCTTGGTAAGCATCGATAACGGATACCTTCTCTCTATTGTATGTATTGACAAGAAGGTGATGTATCAGGAGTACAAGATCGGTGGGCATTGCTACTTGGATCGAAGCTGCCGAGTGACAAGGTTGATCGTTTACGCGTCATCACTAGAGAGTTTGCGGAGAAATGTGGGCAGCCTGCTATATATCTCGAGCGTGATTCAAGCGATATCATTGATGTGATTCAAAAGCGGCGCATTCCACCCTTCACGAAGCATTTATGGACGTGTGTCCGATGCCATCAGTATTCTATCCCTACACATGGTCACCCCCATTTAACAGCCAATGATCCTTGCTTAAGAGCACTATGGAATCGTAGTATAGGTCGTCGTTGTGTATGTGGGGGTTTATTTGCAGAGTGCTTGTAATCAATAAATGGTGATCCTATCCATCATGCCAAAAGCGTCGGAGATTCTCATATGGATTTGGGTACTGAAATGGAGTGCATTTCCCTTGACTAGAGTATCCAACAACTTCTTTCAAATGACAGACAAAGACACCAATCGACAATCAAAACTCTTGACAGTCAGGAACAAACCAGTGATATACAAGGACCTCCCTTTCTATGGTGCTTGCCGGGATGTTGATGACTTTCAGAAATTGAATCGCGTTGGCGAAGGCACCTATGGCGTTGTCTAGTGCGTATCTCACTTTTTGTCTTTTTGCCTCCCCATTGGACGACAATGCTAACACTCGCGTTGCAGTAGAGTGCGGGACAGGAAAACAAAGCAAATCGTAGCCTTGAAAAAGATTCGCATGGAGCGAGAAACGGATGGCATGCCCATATCGAGCTTACGGGAGATCAGTATCCTGAAACGCATGTCGCACCAAAACATAGTCAATGTCACCGATGTGGCAGTTGGGCCAAAGCTTGAATCCATATTCTTGGTCATGGAGTATTGTGAGCAGGTGGGTGACTTGGGACGATATCGATTCAATGGTATCATAGTACTAAGACCTCCTTCTTGTGTGCACATATAGGATCTTGGAACGCTCTTGGATATGGTGCCCACTCCGTATACACCATCTGAAGGTTTGTGGATATGGATCCTATTTACTTGGATTGCTCATAACACTCATATCAATAGTCAAATGCCTGATGTTGCAATTACTTCGCGGTCTCGAGCATTGTCATAATCACTCAATCATTCACAGGTAAGCGATCGACAACAGGAATTACGAGCCGAGCAGTGAGTAACACCTTTATATAGAGATTTGAAGATGTCCAATTTATTGCTCACTTCAACCGGATTACTCAAGATTGGTATGCATGGATCTTAGATGGCCGTGTGATATGCTTATTCAACATGCCGTCACTTAGCTGATTTCGGCCTTGCACGTACGGTGGGATTATCCTCAAGGCCAATGACACCCAATGTTGTCACTCTATGGTATCGGTCACCCGAGTTGTTGCTAGGAGGATCTATATACACTACGGCAGTTGATCTATGGTAAGTTGACTAGGATAGCTTTTGGCATGTCATATCCTGATGAAGGTGTTTTTAGGTCCGCAGGATGTATTCTCGGTGAATTGATGCAGCATCGTCCATTATTACCTGGTAGCACGGAGCAATCACAGCTCAACTTGATTGTCAACTTGCTGGGCACTCCCAATGAAAACATTTGGCCAGGCTATACAAGTTTACCATTGGCGGATACGTTCAATTGGCCAAAACAAGAGTAAGCGGATATCCTCCTAATACCTCATCTTGGTCGCTCATTATTCCTTTTCAGTTACAACAATATCAAATTGATGTTCCCGAGATACAGCGAAAACACGACCTCCTTATTAGCGGAACTACTCACATACAATCCCAAGACGCGGTTGACGGTGAAACGAGCTCTAGCACATCCTTATTTCAGTGAATCACCACGGGGTAAGTTAAAAGAAAGATCCTCCTCCCCCCTTTTTGTTACAAGTATTAACACAAAGTATAGCACAAGATCCATCGTTGCTGCCAACATACCCTGAGATCCGAAACGAGATTTCTGAAAAAGAAAAGTGAGTATAATAGTATGGCTGGATGGATAATAAGAAGAGCTGACGCCCAATCAATACACAATATAGATCACGAAAGGCCCATGAGGATGAGAGGAAGAAGCGAGCGTCTCGTGCTATAGATGGTGATGGTGAAAGTGAAATATTTGGATCACAGTATAAGAAGAAGAAGGTTTAAACATATACACAATTGTATTTCGAAGAAATGATGAATGGATGGGATGGAAGAGAATGAATGGTTACAGCTATGTGATGATGGGGGTATACAAAAAAAGGGAGGGTAAGAGAGAAAAAGCGAGGGTGTGGATGTGTATTTGGTGTATTCTAATAGATAGTTTCAATGGGAGAGGGGTCATCACATATGGATCTTTCAATTTCAGGGTTGCTGTGGATATCTCCAGTGGCAGGATCAATGCGAGAGACTTGACATACACGGGCTGAATGCATCTGCGTGAATGGGAGAAAGGGAATCACATGATATTTGAGAACACCTCGCACCGTTAATTCATAAGGATACCTGATAAGAAGGGACCTAAGAAATGTTGTTGGACGTTAACAAGGAAGAAGTAAAGTATATTACATCTTGTAGCTTATTACCATCGCTCGTTGCCACTGCTATCGCCTTTGGTTTTGCCTGGGTCTTTGATTTGGATTTGACTTGTAGCCGTGGTGACAGTGGGTGATGTCAACTGGGATGACGCAAAGACGAGTGGTTCATCAAACCTGTAGATGGTACCAAGGAACTCAACCGGTGCTGCTGTTAGAGCTAAAAGCAAGCACAATTTGGTGTAAGCAATGCATCATCATCGTCATCATCACGAGCAAAAGAAAGGAATCGGGAGTGTATCACCTTGATTAGATGATGTATTGTTTATCGCTGCTTGGGATATTGGTACGTAATGGCTTGAAGCAAAAACACTAAAGGAGGCATGTGATATCTGGATGGACCAAAGATTGGTGTTTCTGAAAAGAAAGAAAACGAATCTCAGTCATAAACATCTACTGCTTATTTGCATTGATTGTCCAAATACAAACCTTGCTCGCACATGCAGGTCGAAAAAGAGTTCCTTTGTGGATCCCAGCACATTCGAAAGCTCCATGACTTGTACTGCTGCAAGAGGACTTGCCATCCAGATGATTAGTATCCATAACGTTATCAATGATGTCGTTACGCCAAATATTGCCCAAAGGGTGATAGTACTAGGAAGGAACGATCTTTTTCAATCAGCAGGATGAATGACACGTATCAAATGGGGGGGGGGAGAGATACCTTTTTGATGTTCGAGGAGATGAACGACGTTTTCGTTTGGAAGTAGAATAACGTGGCAACAAAGCTGTATCGTCAGCGTCGCTAGCAGGATACCAGCTGTGTTTGCGTGTAGGAGCGGGAAATGTTGAACGTAACATAGCAGTAGCGGGTAATTCAGATACAGCGGAACGAAGTACGGGACGACGTGGTTTCGTTTCTGTAGCAGTCGACGAGTAATCAGTTGTATCTCTTTTTGAGTAATGGTCGATCCATTGGGAGGGTAGCGTGGGATACAGCGAAGTTGATCGGTAGTCACGATACACAAAGCTCTCTTCTTCATCCGAATCTACATGATGGAGTAAAAAATGTCAATCAAGATTTTAGCTACGATGTACTTGATCCTGCCATGTTCCTGATTCCTCTTCCCTATGCATGCAACTTACCGATATTAGCATGTAAAACGGCGTCGCTCAAGTTTTGAGCAAAGATCTCTGCCGGCTTTGTGAATGGCTTGTTGCGCTTCTTGGTTCTTCTTGGTGAACGGTGTAGCGTGGAATCACTGCCGGACTTTAAGGTGTCACTTGCCTAGTTGGAATATGCACAAGGTGTAAGTATAACAAAAAAAAAAAAGATTACCCACTGCCTGGGATTTACAACATTTGGCCTAATTTGTTTCGTCCTTCATACCTGAGAGCGCTTCTTCTCGTGGTGAAAGATAGGTTGTTGTTCGGGAAATACGGCCGTCTCAATCGTCAATTGTCGCTCTTGTGTTGTGTTGTTATTATTACTGTTGCTATGGACACCACTGCCGCCATTGTTATTGTTATTGCCATCACCACCACTGTTGCCTGTGACACCGCTGGCTGTAGTCGGATGATGTTTGGGTGGTTTTAGAGTCATATTTTGTTGCAATCGCTCGAGCGTCATGAATCGCGATGCGTCTGAACTGTGAATGGTGGTAAGTTTTGGGCGACCACCTAGACAATTACCGCCACCAGGGGAAGGTCGACGTTCGCCATCCTTTTTTAGCTGTTGTTGCTCGTCGTCGGTTGCGAGGGTTGTTGGTAAAGTGGAAGTAGCGGATGAAGCTGTTGTTTGGCTGCTGTCTGATTTATCCATCACGCCTAGAAAGAAATCAGCTCGTCTTTATGCAGCTTGTGGAAACCAAGACACAGAGGAAAGGAAAGGATAATGTAGTATAAAAAAAAGAGAAAGAAGAAAGAATAAAACACACCACAGCTTCCAAGGATACAACGCATTTTGAACACATTCCATATCAGGATCTTATTGTGCAACAAAGACACCTGCCTCTCACAAACCGCCTTTTCTTGCTTGCATGGCAACCATCCATGGTCAGGGATTTCGTGGGAAGGAGATCAAGTGCACTCACACATAAAGCACACACGCACACACGATATGAATAGCTCACTATGCACATTTGGGTAGTCTAGACAATTTCCCTTTGATCTAGCAAACATGGCATGTCGGCATATCTCACATCATATTCCCGCTCCTCTTTTCTTCTTTTCTTTTGTGCCCTTGAAGCGATCACAAGACCCTATCTTGGCACACCGTATTTGCAATCATCACTTTTCACTCCACATGTGTGCACAGGTTGTAAACACAACACCGTGGTGTACCCGATAACGTGCTCTTTATAAGGGTAAATGGTTTTGTAACAGGTTTGTGCCATCATCATCATCACCACCATCAACCATCGGAGATGTTATACCCAAGCAGGTTTATACAATGGTTCAAGAACCAACTCTATCAAACAGAGTATAAACCTGAAACGTCATGAACGCTAGGAGGAGTAAATAAGGAGTGGGAGAGAATGCTATTACCTTTTATTCTCCCTCTTTCTTTCACTTTTCTTTCGTTCTTGTGATCGTCAATATGGGAAATCCTTCATGCTGTGGATCTGGATGCAAGTGCGAGCAAGATCAATGTCAATGCACTGCTGAAGCCTGCAAGTGTGGTGCCACATCCCTAAGCTGTGCCTGCACAACAAGCACGTAAGTCAATGGTGATGATTTTGAATCAATAGCTTCGACTCACGGGTTCCTTTAAAGTGATAACTGCAAGTGTGGAAATGCATGTTCTTGTTCTTCGGGTGAAAGCGCCCAACCTCCCGAACAATGTGCCTGCTCAAAGTAGCTAAACCAAAAGACAATAAAGCTAATGTTAGTTTGTTCTTTGAAATGTGAGATGATAAATGACGCAACGAGAAAAGGGAGGAGGAGCTTGCATGACACGCTTGGATCCCGATTTCCTTCCGATCCTCCATCATGTACTTTATCATAAATGACTATATACCTTCGTCTGTGGTTGCCTTTCATCAAGGGATGAGTCATGGCTAAGCAGCGTTGTCTGAGGCTGTCATCTTTGTACAACACGTTGCTTTATACAACGTGTTTCACTTTTTTCGTGATACATAGGCTTGATCATAATGGTAGTAGCAATAGCCGTCGTCGAGCATTATCCACCTTCACAAGTGGATTGCTGCCAGGATCCAATCCGGTTGCCTTTTGCACACAAAGTATATAAACGACGAGAACGTGACGACTACCTGCTCTTGACAATCCTCAATTGGATGGGGTCGATTTCTATTGACGACCAAATTTAGCAACTGCGGGCGTTAAGTAGCAACGGCTGTTGCTACCCAATTTGCTTTTCTTTGCTACTGCCATACCACGCGCCACATAACGTTATCATCATTATGGAACCACTCACTATGTTTATTATCGTCCGCAAAGATCTTTCCAAGGTACGTTTCTCTCCTTTGTAAAAGGTGCTTCAGCTAGTTTATTTACTTAAACAACAAATAGACGCTAAACTGGAACATCGGCAGGTAGGATCGGATCGATCGTTGAAAGCAACATTTGAGTCATTGAGCTTGTGAGCAGTGTCATGGCTCAAGCATGTCACGTATCGACGGCAGTACTTCACACGACACGGGACCATGCCAACACTATTGCTTACTTGAATGATACCAAGAATATGCACAAGGTGGTTTTGGAGGTAATGCTTGCCCCTGGTGCCTGACCATGCAATATTTCATTACTGATACGCCCCATCCACAATAGACCAAGAATGCAGGATCATTAGAGAAGCTGGAGGAGGCACTTGCAGGACATGAAATACCAACCTACAAGTGGATCGAGCAACCAGAAAACATCCCAACAGCATTGGCAACTATGCCTATTGGTGAACGATCCCCCGAGGTCAAGGCTATCTTTAAAAAGTATTGTTCGCTGTATCGATGATGATGATAATAAAAGAAATCCAATCTGAGTAAAAGAGAGCGGAGAGGCTACCCACTTTTACTGAATACACGAAAGACGCCAGCATGATGTTATGAGAAAGGAGGAGGAGGAGGATTCATGCCAAATATAATGGGAGATGCTTTAATGGAATTCATTGTCTGCTGGAATGTCCCTTCGCCCCTTTTACCCCACATCCATATCCATATAATACAATTTTGCAGCAATCCCATACATCAAGCGGACAAACACAAATCAAGTGCATGTATAAATCACAGCTAACATGTAGTCTCCGAATTGCTCATGTGACGAATGCGATGACCCTTCATCATCCGAGACACTTTTGGACGATGATTTGCTTAAGCATATGTATCATTGACAGCTCATGCAAGCATTGTGTAACATTACAGCAGCAATAGTTGTTTGAAAGGGCGTAAAGATAAACTTCCATGTGAAGCATACAATCAATCAATCAACCTTTGTTGTATGTGTTGATAGGACATTATATATGGGCGTGTGTGTATTGTGTGTGTGTGATGGTACTGGCCATATCGCGCCCTCTCTTTCTCTCCGCGACTGTTTTGACTAAGCTGCAGGGTCAAGTGCTGATTGCCTTTATAAAAAACCCCCCACCTAGCTGCAAGGACGACAGCTCTCTTTTTTTTCTATCCGCCTTCTTTTTTTTTTTTGCTTCTCCAATGTATAGTGCTATACGTGGAAAAACCTCGCCACAAGGAGGAACAATACATAGCGACAAGACAAACATGAGCATCAATTGGACACATCGCTCATCATCCACAGCACATACTTCTGTGCTTTCTACCAGCAACGGCTTTTCCAAATCACCTACAAGTCGCACACGTCGTTCATCACGTACTTCCACCACATGCACAACACCTACTACACCATGTCCTTTTGCCGCTGCTCGTCCCACAAGCTCTAGTCTCAAAAAGCAACGACATCCTCACAAATTAATAGAAGAGAACCACGTGAGTGTTATATGTACATATATAAATGATCAATTAGCGGCACAATCTGAAACTTCTATGCAACTACTACTAGCCATGGAGAGCACCTGGCATTGCATGCGAGATCCCTGACATTATCAAAGCCTGCCATGAAAAATTTCTGGCGACACAAAATACACTCAAGGCACACTTACATCGATCGAGCAAGCCGTCAGAGAGCAAAAAGGACTCAAATACTTCTTCCCCAAAGGTAAAATAATAAATCACCATGATAATCCCTAAAGTCATTTCTATCTTGCAGCGGATGAGATTGCTCACACATACATCATCCCTTTCCTCTCAACCTCCCCTATCTCCTATACTACTACTATATACTAAAATATATTAAGCGACGGTGGATCACGGTGATCCGATCGCCTGATATCTTTCCACTGCCACCTTTAGAGAAGGTTGAGAAACCGCATGCTGTCTTTGTTGGCAAAGTGCGAAAGGTGTTGCCTCACAGCAAATTCATGGAGATCAATCCCAAAGACATTTACATTGGCAGAGAGCGTATTGGTAGTGGGTAAGCTAATAGCAACAAGATGCGTTGTTAGTGTCATTAATACTTTTTTAAAAGAGCCAATGGAGCTGTGATTAGTGCTAGTAGTCGACGTACCGGGAGAACAGGCCAAGTGGCGATCAAACGGTGCTACATTGAAGACCATGACACACACCACCATACATACATCCTGCGGGAGCTTCGCATCATGGGGTGCATGTCGCATCCCAATTTGGTGTCTCTGACCGAGGCGTGTATGTGGGGTGACTATTTGTGGATGGCTATGGAGCTCATGACATGTTCTGTGTTTGGTTTACTCTACAACATGAGCGTGGGGTTACCTGAAAGCTATGCTGTACGCGTAGCACACGAAGTAAGTTTTGGCGAGGCACATTTATTTGCGCAACGAGAGGTTTAGTACAGCACATTGTAACATTATCATTATAGTGCCTTGAAGGATTGGTCTATCTTCATAGTCAACATTACATGCATCGTGATGTAAAATGTGAAAACATCCTCTTGAATCACAAAGGACAAGTGAAACTCGGTAAGTGAAATGTGTAGGATTTTAAGATGGTCCATCATCATGTATACATACACACGCGCAGCAGAGAGTATTATTGCTTACATGCATCTGTTGCATACAGCTGATTTCGGTCTAGCCACACCCACGACAAAGACCAATTCCGCAAGACTGGGTACAGCCAAGGTAGGCAACAACATGATAAACATAAACTCTTTTTGCCACCATGTCCGGTGTTATCCTTACGATACTGAAACACTTTGCATAGTGGATGGCACCCGAGGTGGTTTCCGAGACGCCGTATACGGAGAGTGTGGATGTTTGGTCTATGGCCATTACCATGATTGAAATGATGGATAGAGTACCTCCGCTTTACTATTTGGATGGCAACCGAGAGATCTTTGCAGAGATCTTATATGGCCAACAACCCCACTTTAATTTTGCTATGCCTTCAAGAGTCATGGTGGAGCTTATTAGCTGGATGTTGGATCCTGATGCAGATAAACGACCTGGTGCCAAATCTGCGTTAATGGTAAAACATGCTTATTTCCATTCTTACATGTATGTACTCATACATTCATCCATCATTATAGCATCTCAAACAACGTATTATGGCTGGGCGTCTGCAATGTGCTAATGCTACAGACCTTGGCTCGCTTGTTCGTCAAGTGTTCTTATCACAACGACCCAAACAACATCCTTAATAAGCCATCCTCATCCTCATCATCCTCATCCATTTGCATCTCTTCCTCTCTCTCCCATGCATGTATATATAGATAGACCATATCATTCATTCTCATGTAGATAAAGGATCATGTAATGTATAAATCAATATCATGTTGGCAAAAAAGGGGAATATGGAATGCATGCTATTCATTGTCTTTGGAGGGTTGCTTATCATTACAGTCTTTTGTTGATGATTGAGCGTCGTTTGTTTCCTCATTTGCTAGTGGTGGTGGTGCTGCTATTTCATCGAGAAGTGCATCGACTTTGACTTGAAGAGAATCTGTCCTAGCCTCAATCTGATCCATGAGCGATTCGGCACCTTCTACTTCTTTGAGCCATTTCTGCCAATCGCAGTCGTCATTTGCATTGCCATCTGAGACAGGTTGTAGTTTATCTGCTGGAGTGAAAGTTGTCGGTGCCATGTCACAAAGAAGGGAGGGAGGGAGGAAGGGAGGGGGGGAAGGAGAATGCGGAAGTTTAGATGTGTAAGAGGTGCCACATACATACACACACGCACACCAACAAGGGAAATGATGCATTGCATTATCATATAGCATTTTGTTTTTATTCATAATGAAATCAGGAGAGATCGCATAAGCGTACTGCACTCAACATACCCAACATAAACAGAGCTGTACTCTTATGTATCCATTCACTAGTCATTTCTCCAAATAGCCATTGAAGAGTATAAATGGCCTCGAGCAAATAGAGCCATACCCAATTGTTATTCATGCTGAAGAGTACCAATGGGAATAATACCGAAGCTGCACAAACATGAGCCACGTTGAATACGCCCTTGTTGCTCAATATCATTTCTTGTTCTGCTTTTGACTTTTCCAAAAACTTTTGTCTTTCCATGGATTTGACGGATTGCAACCAAACGATACCAAGCGCCATACTTGAACTGATAATAAGCCAACCCATGCTGCTGATCGTTGAAGTTGGTGGATGATGGAAAATCCATAGTAAGATCGGGCCGAACGAGGAGAGTATGTTGAGAGTATTGAACCAAGTCATGCGATCCCATCCTTTCTCTTTGTGTGGCAAAATGCATGCCATCCAATCATCTCTTGCTTCACCTGTATTATAAAGCATCGCACGAGATACAGCCCAAGACATGCTAGTGCCCATGCGCATGGTGCTTTCACGATAAGGTGCTGTCAACAGCCGAGCGGCGTACATGCTGAGAATAGGGCCGATACCACTGAGTAACATGATGGATGATGATAAGAAAAAGTCCAAGAGTAAACCGAAAAACACGTGGCTATCATCGATGTATGTATCAATCAGGCGTCGTTTGGTAGAGCTCTCAATGACCAATCTCGAGGAATAGGAAGTATCATGTGCTGGTGTTTGTGACACATCTTGTACAAGCTCATGGGCCACATTGATATTGTAACCCATAGCAACCAAGCCTTTGCCATTGTAGATGTGGTTTGACATGAGCATAGCCCGTAAGATGCCGAAACAAATAATGAATGCGCGTTCGAGATCTGGGATAGAATAGGTGTCATTGCCGACTTTGAAAGTGGTGAGTTCCAATCGTTCGAGCATGCCGGGTACGCGTGAGCTGATACGATCCATGACTTCATTCATCACATTCACATTATCCAGGTCGCCTTCTGTGTAATACACCTCGCCATCACACCCATCCAATAGTGCTTGAATGTTTTTGTTCAGCATGAAATCTGATTTTGTGATGGTCTCTTTGAGGCGGGGCGTTTCTTGGTTACTGATGACTTGGTTGCTGATGGTTTCAATCAATTTCTGTATCCGTACAATGATGCGTTTATCCCAATAGTTGGCTTGTTTGCATTCACATAATACATCACTCATGCTGCTGATGATGCTGAGACATAACTTGAGTGCATCTCCATTGCTCAATTTGTGTATTTTGTCGTACATGCCCTTTGGAAGAAACTCGGTTGCTCGACGATCAATGCGAAGTTGTAAAATACAATCGGGTTTATGCACAATGACTTCTTTGCTATCGCCTTCCATCGCATCATTGGGGATCATACCGAAAAACATGTTGGGTTCGATATGGGTGTTGGGTTTCAAAACCGATCTGCAACCAAAGCAGCCGCATCGAAATGGATTATCCGGTTGAAGTAAAAAGTAAGAAAACTTGAGTCGACGTGCCTGGAACGATTTTAGCATCATTTGAGACCACCGTGATTCGACACCAAAAAAGACATTCTCGCCCGATTCGCCATTCGTTGCCTGGTCACGGCTCATGCCAAGTAAAAGATCTGAGAACGGTAGTTCGCCAACAGCACCGCTCTTTGCACCAGCCGTTAATGCAGCCCATATACCGAGAGCTTCGCTTAGTGCCCAACTTCCACTTGCAACAACTTGGGGTATAGTAAAAACCATATTAGATAGTAAAAAGAAAGAGGTGTTCTTTGTGTATGATGCAGAAGGGAATAAAAGGGGGTCTCAGCCCGCAGTATGGCGCACATGTTGTGGTACTAAATTGCCCTTGTGTCCCAACGTTTCATGCTCCTATCTTGTATATCGCCACACCCACCATGTATCCAAATTCGGCTCCTATCCGAGAACTTTCCATTTTCAATATATGGAACATGATGGCGACAATAGCCTGTCAAAATGAATATAGCCAACTTTATCATAAAAAGAGTTTTGAGATAATAATCTTCCAAGAATGATGTGGCATATTGCTATTCAATAAACATGCAAGAGCACCACGCTGAAACAAATCAGCAGTGCAGTGTGCCATTGGACATCTTCCTTCTTCCTCTTCCTTGCATAGAAACACATGTACCTGGCTAACCTCTTGTTTTTTTTTTCATTTGGGCTCGTCAATACGAGACACAGCAGGGCATACGGCGTAGCAAGTAATACGTCATGTATTGGAAGGTCACCAATGACGATACTTGCTCCATTGGAAACCGCTCCGCAACGCTGCTGAGCTGGGAAGCAACAAGCTTAGCATTCAATTGAATACGTTGTTGTTGTTGGCTACTTGAGTATTCCACTCACAATACCAAAACGAGAAAAACCAGTGCAACCTTCTAAAAGGAAGGATGACTAGAACCGATTGTGCAACCTAGCATCTATCACGCTCATTGATGATCATGATTTCTATACATCATGGGGTGCTTGGAAGCAATAGACGTAGTATAAAGGACCAAAGCGAGGTGTTATTGACACGTGATGACGTTGAATCACAGCAATTAAACAAATGAATGTGAGTACTGCTGCAAAGTAGGTCATGCCAAAGAAGGTACATGGATCGGCAGATGAGACGTATACAATAGCTTTGAGACGGGTAGAGTGGCCACCCTGTAATTTGCCCTTAATGACCTACCACCTTGTGCTCATTACAAAATGAGACTTTCCAATATCACGTAACCTTTACAAGATGTCGCCGTAATCATAAATGAAGATTGTTATTAGGTAAACAGCAACAAGCACACGTCGAGAAAACGTTATGAGAGAACATTTTTGTATTTGACGAACGAAATGATAAATATGCAATGATGAATCAAATTATTTACAAGTGTGAGAGGGTCCACCGGATGACTTCCGAAAGATAAGCGAAATGTTGTTCCTTTGCGATGTTTTGGAATACTTTGAGTTTGCGCTCCAATTCAGCTTTGCTTTGTAAAGGCAAATAATCACATCCGCATTTATCACATTGGCGCAACATGTTTTCCTTCTTGATGGTCCGGCAACGTGGGCATTGTACATCTTGCAGCTGATAAGCAACCAACCACCGTTCAACTTGGTATGTCATGTTTTGCTCAATCATGCACTTGTCGTACTCCGTTTTGCATGAGTGACAACACCATGGCTGTGGCTGGCCATTCATGGGAACCAAGTTTTTATCACGGCATACATCAAGATCGGCGACGTAATTGCAACTTGTGCAAATGATTTCATGCAGCTTGACATATTGACACGGGTTCTGGAAACGTGCTTCGGGGCTAAAGTCGCTCAAACCGCCAATGGATTGTAATGCATTACGCTTGAGCACGCGAACTTCATTCTCGAGGTTTGGATCCAATGCAAGGACGGCGCATATACTCTTCACACATTCTAGCACAGGATTGGAGAGCTTCAAATATGATCCTGAAAGCTGTGGAAACTGGAACTCATCACTCGTATCTTGCCGATGTAGCATGCTGTTGATCCATGACAATAAATTGGTCATGACTTTTTCACGTATGTATAATCGTAGCTGTTGTAAACGCTCGTCGACATGTTCTTCTTGAGTTTGGTTTTCTTCGCCGTCAATCTCCATGGCTTGTCGACGTACATCACGTGGATACATCTTTTTAAGAGTACTTGCTTTGGACAAGAAACGAATCACTGTATCCCGAAACTTCTCTTGAACAGCCATTGGAAGGTAGTCTTGAATATTCCATTCGGTCACCAAGGTGGGCAGCGTATCCAAGTCATCTGGGTTGCTAAGGATACCAGCATAATTGACCTCATCCATCCACGCCAATAGATTCCAATGGTTGCTAATGCGGAGATCAAGTACTTCAAAGAGCTGTTTGGAATGAATCGATCGCACCATGTAATCCGTATAGGCGACAGCTGTATCCATAGTGTCTTTGGCTGTAGCCACTACAATGCGATGATAGCTGGCATATACGATTGTGGCACCCATACGCTTGATTTCAGCAACCAATTGCATATACACCTTCTTCATCATGCCGTGAATAAGACCATACAAGCATGGGTCGTACATGTTGGATCGACTACTTCGCAACCAACGATGGACAGCATCCAGGATCGCCTCTCCAACAGCGTTATTTTGCACCAATGCTTCTTGGAACCATTGCTGTACCAGAGATCGTAGCAATGCAAATGTCTTGCCTGATACATTTCCATCGCCAAATGCAGACACAGTATTGATCAATCCTTGGTTGTATTCATCCAAGCTGTGCATCACGTTGTCAAATCCAAGAACACCTGATGTGCCTTCGAGTTCATTAATGACGGGAGCCTCCAAGATCGTGTTGAGACACAAACGCACGATGTTGATATCCACACACACGGTATGATAAAAGGATGGATTGCATATCTCTGGATTCTCAAGATCACTGATCAATGACATGTTTTCATCGCTCTCACGGCCACCAAGATCAGGTCGTTCATTTGATGTCCACCAAAGTACCATGTCATTCTTGATCATCTTTCGTGAAAACAGGATATCGGCAATGAAAGGAAGTGGATCATTGGGGATGTTGCAGAAGGGAATGTTCGCATAACGAGCATGAGCAATCTTTTGGTCAATCACAGATCCAAGATCAAGATATTGTCGAATGGCATGGCGACTTGCTGGTTGCAGCCAACTCAATGCTTGTAATGCATTTTCTTTTCCTTCAGCTGGCAGAGTCAAGTATGGAAACTCGTTGATGATACGTGCATACTGGCCGAGATAGCTGACAACACGTGGGGACCGAATCACAAGGACGGCAGGTACACGCTTGTTGTCATGATATCTTGTAAGCACCTTATTGAGTTTGCGAAGTGCGTCTCTTTCAGAATGGTGAAACGTTGTATCGAATTCCATAGATTCTCGATATTCAACAGTGTCACTGTTTCCTTCTCGGCCAATGCTCTCGTGGTACATTTCGCTGTAGATGCGTTTGATATTGGGCATTTGCTGGCTGTTGGCTTCCACACCCACAACAAAACATCGTGAAACTGGAAGATCCGCACCAACGAGTGTAAAGAAATGGCGATCTTTGCTTTGTGCATGATGCAAATAAATATACTTGTAATGGTTGGCTTGGGTAATGTATTGGCTGGTCTTGTTGAGTTGAGGGACCAAATCCAATACATCAAATTCATCCTCCAGTCGACTACTAGCAACCTTGTCTTGCCCAACACGGCATTGTGTACCCAATAACAAGAGCGCACGGACTCCAAGCGGCACCTGTGTCTCGTATACACCTTCCGTTCTTCTGTCATTGAACATGTTGACCATCTTTCTCCGCTCCGATTGATAAGTCTCCTCGTCCATAATCGTTTCATACAAGTTGATGCATGGATGTGATCGAGGTAAGGTACGCACACATTTGGCCATTTGACATGATACACCCGTAATATCCTCAGCATCCTCAATTCGGCTGTTGATATAAAAGATTCGAGGAACCACGAGCTTCAAGGCAAAGAGACGATCCTGAATAGAGACCCACATCTTAAAATGACCTGGACGATCCGTTTCAACAATCTGCAAGATCTCCCAGGTGCTTGAAACCAAAGATCCAGTTTGTCGTCTGAAATAGCCACCAAGTCCACTGGCACGTGGTGCCGCTGTTTGAGTTTCTCTTCGCTTCGCTCGTAAAAGGCGTTGTCTTTTCCATTTACGCTTCTGAAATTCAAGCCAAGCATGGTAATCATTGTGCATATCAGGCATATTCTCAGGTCGATCTTCTTCTGGTAACTCTTCCTCTGCCATGATGGTCGTTTGATCACCCACTTTACGTTTCAACACACGTGCAACGCGAGGTGTGGCTCCACCTTGTGAGTTCCTTGGTGTAGCAATATCAAGTTCCTCAATATCCTGCATCTCAATGTCCCCATTATCATCCGCATCAGCTTCAGGTGATGGCAATTGTGGCTTTTCAGCTGGCTTGAACATATCGGTGATGCGATGTTGCTTAAACTTGTCGTCTGTGGCTGCCACACGTTTGTACAACCAATCGGGGTGGCGAACACGTGGCACAGGATTATGCACTTTTTGCATGGCAGCAGGAATCGTGATCAATTTTTGGATAACAGAGCCAAATCGTTCAAGGTAATAGGGCCAATCAAGGATATCACGAATGTCAAAGCTTTCAAGCGAGTTGTCACGTAGCCATTTTCGAAGATAATGCTTCTTGACACTAGGCTCGGCTGAAAAGATGGCAACAGGTACGGCACGTTCAGAAACAGGAAGATTGTAAGGTTGGGCTGAAATAATAAATTGACAAGCAAGGCCTTTGTCTTTGACCATTTGATCACCCAAGAACTCAGCAAGACGTCGTGCAGTACAAATGGCTGTTGATTTTTGAGAACCATAATCTGAAAGGGTCTTTGACATGCTGCGATTTTCTGAAATCAAGTCGAAGAGTTCCTCGTCATGCAAATCGACCGCTTTGCTGTATAAAATATCGAGCCATTGATCCGCCACCTTGGCAACCGATGCATAACACTCCTCAAGCGTACCACCATCCAAAAACACTTTGAAGATTTGTGATTGGAAAATCTTAATGAGCTTGAGTTCACCACGACGTTTGACTTCGAAACCTTTGAGTTCTGCCAATGAGCCATCATCGTTGAAAACGGCATAACGCTTCTTCAAGAGCTTATCCTCAAATGTTGATGCTGGCAGGATCATCGCACGATAGGGACCATCAATCTCAAAGAAGATACTGTTCTCGCTATGCACTGAATATTCGAGTCGCTCTTGATCAACAAGTGTTTGATATTGGTGATTGGTGAATTTGGCATGCACAAGGTGATTCAACATGGTACATGGATAATCGATCTTGACTTTTTTGCCGCTCTTCGTTTTGAATGCAAATGTCTCGGGGAAGCTCTTTGGAAGGATACACCAAATACCATCCGTATCCAATTCAAGTGGTCGACCAAGTCGCTCAACAAGTTGTCGTGCCATTTGAATAATACGAGCACCGGTCAAGCACACAATACCAGCCATTTCCAATGAATGCCATCGTGCACCCTTACGCATGACATAGCCATAAAACGAGTTGAGAATACACTTGTGCGCCAATTGCAATGAGTCGTAGAGCACAATCATCTTTTTGGCTTCATCAATCTTTGTGACAACACCGTCGCCAACAGCCTTATCCAAATTCTGTTTCCATTTCTTGTGCAGTCCCTTGTATTCATAACGACGATCACGAAAGGCGCGAACGGTGCCAATATAAAATGGATTTTCACGCTGACAAATGATCGATTCACGCTCGGTGGTCTTTGTCTCCCGCACCTTTTTGTAAACCTTTTTGCAGTAGTCGGTCAAGCGTTTGTGAAGAAGTGTATTCTGCTCTGCTTCAGATAATGCATGCCAAGGTCGTGGTGGGGCATGTTCAGTCTTTCCAGGGAATGTCTCAATGCTCAGCTGGTTACGGATCATGTTGTATTCGTTGCGCTTGGCAGGGAAGTATTCACCACGCCATGACCAAGTCATTCGACGATCGCATGTCTTGTCGGGTGTATTGAACTCACAAGTTGCACACATGGATTCCTCAATCATTGCATCAGGCTGCAAACGGTTGGTGAGAATAATATTCGGATACATGGCTGCCACGTCCAAATGATAAATAAGTGGGCCTTCATGTCGAATAGGATTGTCTCGAATAGCTTCCAGCTGCTTCTTGATCTCTTCCTTCACCTCTTCATAATCCACAATATCCTCCAACTTTTGCTTCTCCTCCACTTGTAATGTGAACTTCAAGGCATCATCCAATTGATCAATCAGCTATTGCATATGCTTTGTTAGCGGAGATGTCCGTTAGACAATGAAAATAAGAATAATTTACCTGTTGTGCGGCAGCAGGATCAACCTTAAAGTGGGTATCTAAGTCGCTTCTGAAGACACCAGCTTCCAGAGCTTCTACGTGGCCACCAACGTATGTCTCACTCTCCAGTAAATGGCCTTCAAAGAACTTGTTGGATTCTTCAACGTGCTTGTTGGGTATAATGACATTGGCTTTGTATGCCTCGACCTATATAAAGATTAGTGTTTCAGGGGTTACGGATTTAATGAATTTCCACACTTACCATCAAAAGCAGCTCACAGAGTGTACCGGTGCCTTTACGAAGGACTTCATCAGGTACCAATGGCAGGATGTTGCATAGCGAAAAGATGAAAGGATGCACGTATTTCATGTAGAGATAGTACGTAGCCACGGCATCGGAAACAGAGTACTGAGCAAGCGTTTGTGGCTGTTCAGAGGCAAATCTGCAAATGGGAATAATGAGAAACTGAGTTGCTAGGCACATTGTCCTTTGTTTTACCTTGTCATATCTTCGGGATCCAATTCAATAGGATTATAGCCTAGCTTGGCTGTCGTCACTGCTTTGAGACCTTGACTACCCTGCGGCAGATATGAATCACGCTTCACCCATCGAAATGCGTCCATGTGAGATGCGTGCTTGCACTTGTATTCATCCTCTTCATCCTTGTAGACACCAATTGCATCATACATGTCAATACCATGTGCCTTGGCACGAGCTTCGACAAAGGGCCAATCGAAAAAGTCACCGTTATAAGTAACAAAGATGGTAGGTCGGGCTTCTTGAATGTGTTCAAAGAATCGCATCAGCAAGTCGTACTAAAAGAACAATGAATATTAACATTTCATTTTTTTATCCGGTAAACGCATTCAAGTATATACCTCATTGGCTTCATTAAAAATGGTAAAAGGTCCCTCGTACTCAGGCTTGGGTGTATAATCGAAATCCTCAATATCTTGACTAACAATGTCTCGGTTTGTGATGAGATAGCCCTAGATGTAAAGTTGTTGTTAGAACCCATGACCCCAATTTCCTTATTTGTCACTTACACGACCATCAATCATGTATGAAATCATCACAATGGAATCAATCGATGAATCGGGAAACTTGAGTGGCAATTTGGTTGTCTCAATATCAAAGGCAAGAACAACAGGATCAGGACGATGCACCAGGTCATGCCTCCGAGTCACTATAACCGTTTCGTCTGGAAGTGCCTTTGCGTTGTACCATAGACCAACTCGAATATCTAATACAATCAATCCCAATGTAAGTGTGATCCTCCTAAGATCGTCCACATGATTAAGCCAATTACCTAGATCGATGGCAACTCGAACGTAATAGGGTACATCATATTCTCGAATGTCGATAATATTGTCAATGGCTTCATTCGGGTTCTTGCGTGATGACATGGATGCTAGCGTTGAGGAGCTCGTCTCATATGAAATGTGATTTGTTTCACTACAACAACATGTATGAGCTACTTTGTAATGCCTCCACGTGTAAAGACTTACTTGACAACCTCTGCGTATGTATCCATGGCATCAATCTTTTGTCGATTCTTTTGTGCAGCTGGCAACAAGATTCGTCTTACGGCAAGTAAATCGGATACGTTTCTGAAAAAGAGCTGCAGCAATGTTCTTTTCCTGCCGATGAGATGGTTTGGCTACACAAAGGAAACAATGAGCACATCCTGCATTGACACCCAAACAACCAGCAGAATTGTTTACCTGCTTCAAATCCTCTCTCCTTACACGCGCGACACGTTCAATTGTATTATCAAATCGACGCCGCAGGTATTCTTCCACTTCTTGTTCGGTGCCTGGCTATAGGGAAATGTCAATGTATTGATATTACTAGCATTAGACATATACATACCTTGCATCCAATATAAAAGTATGGGCTGTGTACAAGTGTCACTTTGAAAGTTTGGCCATCTTCATCAAGGAAATAGTAATTGACACCGGCTCGTCCACCAGGCCATTCAGAGTCGCGTACAACCGTCTTTTGTTACTGCAAGTATTAGTATGCAATCGCTTCCAGATCGCTTCCATTGTGCCTTCTTACCGCATGCATATTAATAAGCCAACCAAGACGCTCAGGTCCTTCTTTGTAACGTTCGAATCCAAAGCGAGACTCAAGCTCATCGAGTCGACGAATGTCGTCGAACTTCTGATCAAGATTGGTGGGTGCATTGTCGACGCCATTGGGTAAGTTGAAGCGTTGTGCAGAGCTGTTGGCTCGTGTTGACCCTAATCGAGGTTGGCGACCCTTTTTGAAAGACGAAGCTCCACTGCCAAATTCTCGCCGATCGGACATGTGCAAGGAATGTGGGTGTGTGTGAGTGAAGGGTTAATGACGAGAAAGAAAGGTGCGGTGTGTGTGGTCGTCGATACGAAAAAGAGAGATAACGCGAGATTTTTAGATTCACGCGTCGGTAATTTCGTGCCTGAAGTATCCTCACGCGCCGCTCACGGCTCCTCTTAGACCATCACCATCCCTCATTTGTTGATATCATTTACAGTAATAGCTAATCATTGTTTATTGGTGAACATAATAAATGCCTATGCTATCCATCCATTGACCTGCTGTACTATACATGCCTGCAAGTCTATATCCAACAGGAGGCTGTACAAAATAAAGTGATCCACCTCGTCCACCAAACCATGGACTTGTTCGACCTTTGCTAGTCAAGAGCTGTATACCATCCACCCATGCACCGCTACGAATATTGAATCCTACCACCATTTCATCGGGATAAAGGGGAAAGTCGGTAGATCCACCACCACGTTTACCAAGTACATCTTCAGTGCCATCATCCCATCGAAATACAAGTCCATCCAAGAATGACCCATGATGAACACGAATACATGTGATCCTGCCTCTTTTTCGTTGATGGGGTGGGAATAGCACAGAGGATTTTAGCGAGGCACCCAATCCACCATGCCCGTAGCCATCACTCTTGAGAACTGGAACGGAAGGAAACTCGGCTGGAAAATGAACCACATGTTCACGCATAAATTGATCAATATCAATGCAATCAGAAGATCGAAGGTTGGCAGCCACTGCTTGCATCGTCAATCGTTCATTTCCACTGCATCCAGCTTGTTGCTTAAGATGATGAACATTGAGAGATAATTCACAAGATGGCGTGTCAAGAAACTCAAGGTGTGTGCGATATCGATCATTGACATTGAGCTCGATCACGGCTAAACCACATTTGGGCGCTGATACGTGCAAAGTGTGCTGATTGAGTGGCATAATGAGTGGTGCACTACCATCATCCGATTCAGGCCCTTGAGGTCGATCCGATGGTAATCGGAATGCTGGATTGTAACGAAGCCGTGCAATATCGAGACGATGCCTGTAGCATAGTACATGCATCTTTTTAGTATCCTTCTTTTTGATCACATTGATTTACCCTTTTTACTTACCATTTGGAACCTCCTTCATTGGATGGATCAATAGCAAAACCACCAGGTGGCTCTTTGGCCATAAATGTACGATTCCAATTGTTGTACCCTCGGCTCATGATTCCTGATGATAGCAACCGTATCAGTATAATGTCTTCTTTATGTTATCCTTCATCCTTACCATGTGGCGTATGTGTAAGCCAAAGAGCGTGTCCTGCTTCATGCAACTAGAAAACAAGTACGTGTTATGCGATTTATCAATGTTTATCAAGCATTACTTCTTACCATGGCTCCCATACCTGAAGAGATGATTAATTAGATAAAAGTATATCATCATATCGATAAAATGACACATACCAATGTTAAGTGCCCTCCACCATTCTCCCGATTCATTTGCGTCATTGGCCACATATCTTGTATCGGTGGGTGTATTATCCATCATGCAAAGTGGGATCTCCTCGAGGTTTCTTGGCCAACTATGGAGCGAATGGGATCCAAATATGCCTAGACTATGTTCACCTGATCCACCACCTAATGCAGCATGACCCAAGACCAGCTTGCCATCCCAATGTGTATCCAAAATGAGACCTGCTACGATACAAGGATGCTTGAATAACGAATGGCGTTGAATATCTTCCATAAACATGGCATGAAGACTGGGTACATTGTCGTTCCTATTTGGGTTTTGTTGTGCTCGTCGAGGATCACGGATCTCTGCCACGCTGTACTTGCTCCTGACAATGTGCACTTGAGCAGTGTGTCGTTGTCGTTTGCCATCTTGAAACGAGAGCGTATCTGGTAACCAGGCTTCATCCAGTCGAAAGGTACGCCACCCAAGGCCATTTCTTTGCATTTGTTCAGCACAAAATGCCTGCCACATATATCCTGCCACTCGCATCTTCTCCACCGCTACATCCAACGTATCTTGTCCTCGCTTCTCCGGTGGCACATCAAACTTGCATGGCGAGTCTCTTGCAATGAATATGCACAAATGAAGAGGTGGATTCTGCAACAAAGGAATGTAGTTGACAATCAACTGGGTCGCGCTCGATGGATCGTCTTCAAGAGCCAATGTCACCGTATTCCTTCCTGGAACGAGATGAACAAGGACCTTAAAGTGGGTATCGACACATGGCCAGAATGTGGTAGGGTAATCGGATGAGGACACGGTCATGCACCTTTCGAACTGATTGCTCTTGCTAGTGCGACCGTTGACGAGCAACAATCTCTATGGCAACTGTTGGTATGTTGAATGTATTACTACTATTACGCGATATGTTTACTTGGTGCACTGTTTGACCATTTTCAATGTTGCTGACACGAATAGGCATTGTATTGTCAAGGTCTTCTCGAGGGATGCGCATGGGAAAGAAGTGATAAGGCGGTTAAAACTGATATGGAAAGGTGTGTGTATATGGTGCTAATTGCTTCTTTCAGGGACAGCAGGCTGATCTGCATGAAATTCTTTGTAGCACGGATTCATTGTTTATCAGCAACAACGACGACATATGATAATGAATACCAAATGATCCGATGGGCGTGGACCTGTTGAATGAAGCGAATGAAGACGTATGTGTGTATGTAAGTATACATGGGTTCTACTTGTGGGGGCTACTAAAGGAGTTTTTAAATAACAACATGACCTGTAGTTTCTTGTACGACCCATTATTACTCGCCTTAAGGCTGCTGATAACGATGGGTAGGTGTGTTTCCTGAAGTCTGTGTGTAGGATGGGGTGAAGGGCTAAAAATAATTCTCCCTGATGGCGGGCTCTGTGTATGTGTATGTTTGTGTGTGTGCGTGTGTGCGTGTGTGTGTGTGTAGATGGTCACCTTGATACCAAATTGGGTCCTTGCATCAAAAATACACACTTCTTTTCTTTCTTTTCCTCTTTCTTCTTCTTACACTCGTTTGTTTACAGCTATCCAATTCGGCATGGGGAAACAAAAAAAGCGATGTGATGCCTCCAACATATCCAACCTTGCAACATTGACTACTGCTGCACCCAATGAGAGCGATATCTGTGGATGTCTCAAGACGAGATATGAACAACGGCAGCAGTTTACGTGGATGGGATCGAAACAGCTGGTGATGTTGAAAGAGCCACGCACAATGTCAATGGACGAAGAGCATCAGATGGGATTGGATTATGTTGCTCAATACAAAGACACAGCGAGTCGACAACAAGACGACAAGATGATGATGCAGCGACCACCACACATTTATGAGCTTGTAAATCGAGTCTATTTCCATATGCGACGAACAGGGATTGATCAAGTTGTGACTTTATGGTAAGCACATGTGAATATTGGGAGAGTAATTATAGGCTCATGGCGCATTTCTCACATTGTTCTCTACAGTGGAGTGGTGGGTTCTGGGAAGACATATGCTCGGAACATGGTTACCCGTCAACTGGTGCGACTTGGGAGCTATAAGAGGGAAAGCAAAATTCAGACGCAGTTTCTCCATGCACAACGTGTACTTGATACATTTGGCAACGCCACCACTTTACAAAACAATGATGCATCGCGATTTGGATATTATGCAGAGCTCCAATTCAATGATCGTGGTCGTATGGCGGGAGCAAAGATGATCCATCACTTGTTTGATAAGGAACGATTATCGAAGACCAATGAACACAACTTTGCGGTCTTTTATCAGCTTGTGGCGGGTTGTTCACCAGAAGAACGCAATGCCCTCCAATTACAACAAGACCACCAGTTTCGTTACCTGGCGAGCACAACAAAGGGCATAGAGACAACACCCGATTCATTAAAGCAGCTAAAGTCGTCACTCAAACAAGCTGGGTTTCGCCGTGAACAAGTGTCTCGCATCATGCAATTATTGGCTGCCATTTTGCATCTTGGTGATTTGACATTCTTGGATCCTACCAATAATCAGGATGCTGCCTACGTCAAGGATGTTGATCAGCTCAATCTCATTGCCGACTTTCTTGGAGTGGATTCACGAGCCCTTGAGAATGTATTGGTGTTCAAGACGACGATGATACGCAAAGATTTGACAACATTGATATTGAATGCCGATCAAGCTTCGACTCAGCGTGATGAACTTGCAAAGACACTCTACGCGCTCTTGTTTACATGGATGGTGGAAAGGATCAATGCCAAACTTTGTGTCGATGATGATGATGGGGACAGCTTTCGTGCATTCATCAGCGTGCTCGATTTTCCAGGCTTGCAGCAACAATCACCTAGCAACGACTTTTATTCATTCCTTGTCAATGTGGCTAATGAGCGTATACGCAAGTTTACAATGGATCACCTGCTTACACATCAGCAACAATGGTACGACAACCAAGGCATTGATCATCTTGTTACACGTGTGGCACCTCTCACAAGCATTGACAAACTGACGGACCTGTTGGAGCGACCATCACGTGGCGTGTGCGCTGTAATCGAAAGCATGACTGAGAAAAAGAAAAAGAAGGACATCTCGGATACAGATATGGTGGATTCACTCATCAAATACAATGGCAACCATGACAACTTCTCCATCCATAATGCACCAGGCAGTCAGCAACGTCAATTTGCGATCCAACACTTCAATGTCCATCAAGTAGTGTATGACCCCAATGGCTTTTTGGTGGCTAATCGGAATCAAATATCCGTCGATTTCGTTTCACTTTTCTTGGGTGGTGTCGGGATGCAGCCATCATGGAACGCATTTATTATGGAGCTGTGGCAAAAGGATATGCTCAATATTCAAACACATCCAAGGAATCCAGATGCCATTGTATCAGCGCAACAACACATCAATCGTATGCCATCACGTCGTCAAAGCCAGCGACAACAACAATTGAAAAAGAAGCAGAATAAGGATGATCACAACAACAACAACAACAACGCTGCGACTACTAGCATAAGCCAACTGTATGCATCGTTTGATGAAATGATTGACTCACTCAAGGAAGCTAATTTGTGGGCCGTTTATTGTATCCAACCCAACACAAAACAGCAGCAGGCCATTTTCGATACCTCATGCGTCATTGAGCAAATCAAAATGTTCGGCATGGCATCCATTACTCGCACATCAGTTACACAGCATACAATTTGTTATACGCATCATGAATTCCTTGAACGTTACGATCGACCGCTACAGCCATTAGGGCTTTTGCATCATGGTTCTCCTCGATCACAATTGGAAAATCTTGCACAGGATTACAAATTATCACATTTGGATGCTATCGTTGGTGATTCAAAGGTACGTAATAATGTATTGCATAATGAAGCATGATACTGATATAGAATCGATGGTAGATCTTTTTATCGTTCGATGCATGGCGGATGTTTGAGGATCAGTTACGGGAATCGGAAAAGAGAGAGCAAGGAGCAAACAAACAACAAACACAGCATGCACCACCACCTCAACAAGATGAGATATCCGAGGCACCACAACAGCATCCTTTACGTAGTAGCGAGCACCACCACCCTTCTGGATCCTCTTATTCTGATGACGAAGTTTATGTTCAACACCCAAGCAGCGACAATAACAATGACAACTCGGTGTATGGATCTGACAGCTATACCTATGATGATATGATGTTACATAATCAACAACGCAACATGGAGCCTGACAATCTCGATGAGACGGATGAAGATGAATCCAAGCAGTCAGCTACAAGAAGACGATGGTTATTTTTCGTGGCTATTTGTACCGGATGGATCCCATCCAAATGTCTCGTATGGTGCGGTGCCATGAAGCGCAAGGATGTGCGTATCGCATGGCGTGAAAAAGTGACGCTGTGTATGTTGATTGCTCTCATGTGTGCGGTGATTATTTGGTTTCTGGTCTTTTTCGGCGAGCTTGTATGTCCCCATCAAGCTGTTTATTCAGAAGATGAGTTGGCAAGCAATAGCCAAAAGGACAAAGCCTATGTGGCGATTCGTGGAGAGGTGTTTGATTTGACCGGCTTTGCCCCTCATCATTATCCTAGCAACATCATCCCCATGGATACGGTGCTTGAATATGGTGGCCAAGATGTTAGCGATCTCTTCCCTATGCAAGTGTCAGCTCTTTGCGATGGGGTCACTGGCGAAGTATCTCCTTACGTATCGTTGAATTACCAGGTGAATTTGACGGATGACAATGCCCAGTATCATGATTTCCGATATTCCTCTGGATTCTATCAGCCTGATTGGTACTACCAGCAAATGATGATGCTACGAAAGAATTTCAAGTTGGGTCATATGGGATACGAGCCAAAAGCCGTCAATGATCAAGCAAGCTCTGAAACGACTCAAAATGGGATCAAAACGACACGAAAATGGGCTTACATTGATAACCATATTTACGATTTGACAATGTACGATATGGGTGGCCGATATGCAGCAGCACCACCTGATCAACAACCGCCAGCTGATATCGACCTGAATTTCATGCATCCATCTGTTGTGGCATTGTTTCGACAAAAATCCGGTGGCGATATTACGAAGGATTGGGCTGATCTTCCGCTCCCTGCAGCTGTCAAGCAACGACAATTGGTGTGTCTACGCAACCTCTTTTTCGTTGGCATGTTGGATACAAGAAATTCTGCCAGGTGTCAATTTTCAACGTACCTCTTGCTCATTGTCACGTGCCTCTTGTGCGCTGTTATTGTATTCAAGTTTGTGGCAGCTTTCCGCATTGGCAGCAAACGTGTACCTGAGGAATTGGATAAGTTTGTTATCACTCAAGTGACATGCTATACCGAGGATGATGAGTCATTACGAAAGACGATCAATTCTTTGGCCACGCTTCGATACGATGATAAGAGGAAGCTGCTTTTTATCATTTGCGATGGGATGATTGTTGGCAGTGGCAATGATAGACCTACTCCACGCATCGTGCTTGATATCCTTGGTGTTGACTCGCATGTGGATCCAGAGCCACTTCCCTTCTTTTCGGTTGGCGAAGGTCAAAAGCAGCACAACATGGGGAAGATCTATTCTGGGCTGTATGAAACAACAGGCCATGTGGTACCCTACTTGGTAGTCGTCAAATGTGGCAAGCCAACAGAGCGACAAAAACCTGGCAACCGTGGCAAGCGTGATTCACAGCTCATTTTGATGGAGTTTCTCAACTGTGTGCACCATGACTCGCCCATGTCACCTCTACAGCTTGAGATGTATCACCAAATGAAGAATGTTATCGGCGTTAGTCCTCACCTCTATGAATACGTGCTGATGGTGGATGCGGATACCGAAGTGATGCCTGATAGCCTTTCGTTTATGGTATCTTCAATGTCGCATGATTCCAGGATTATTGGTCTGTGCGGAGAAACCGAATTGAACAATCGCAATGCTAGCTGGATCAGCATGATACAGGTAAATGCATATTTGCTTTAAATTAAAAGTTAATCACTCACTCAATTGATTATTAGGTCTATGAATACTTTATTTCACATCACATGATCAAAGCCTTTGAATCACTCTTCTCCACTGTTACATGCTTGCCTGGATGCTTCACAATGTATCGGATCCGGAGTATCGATGGAAGAAGAGCCCTTTTTTGCAGCAATGATATCATCAATGATTACCATGTCAACAAGGTCGACACGCTGCATATGAAGAACCTGCTGTATCTTGGAGAGGATCGCTATTTGACGACATTGCTGTTGAAGCATTTCCCAAGCTACAAGACCAAATTCGTATCGCACGCTCAATGCAAAACCAATGCACCCGATCAGTGGAGTGTGCTTGTTTCTCAACGACGACGATGGATTAATTCGACTATTCACAATCTTGGCGAACTCGTTTTCTTACCTCGACTATGTGGTTTTTGCTGTTTCTCAATGAGATTTGTGGTATTGATGGATTTGATCTCGACGCTGGTCATGCCTGCTATGGTGGGGTATCTCGGTTATTTGATCTACAAGTTGGCGACCATGAAGGACACGATCCCGATATTGACCATCATTGTTTTGGGCGGAACGTATGGACTGCAAGCGTTGTTGTTTATTGTGAAACGGCGTTGGGAGTATATCATGTGGATGTTGGTGTCGATCTTCGCCATCCCAGTGTTTTGGTTCTACATTCCGCTGTATTCATATTGGCACTTTGACGACTTTTCATGGGGCAACACACGTATCGTTGTTGGAGAGAAAGGCAAAAAGATAGCAGTGGGCGAAGAAGAAGAGTTTGATCCAAAGTCAATCCCTACAATGACATGGTCAAAATACGAAAAGATGCTCTTGGCTGAGGATTATTGGAGCGATGGTATGTCTCAGGGCAGCAGCAGCAATAGTAGAAGCAGCTACACACACCATAGCCGAGTAAGACCACCAGCAACAACGCTCTTAAACAACAATAGTCGCGACAATTTGAGTATGGGCTATCCTCCACTTTCGGCTGTGCCTTCCACCACTGGATTTTATACTACGGAAGGTGCTAGTATCATGATGCCGTCATCTGCATCAATCCCCATCATGCCTATAGGATATCCTGCACCTGTGTCTACTGGCAACGTACAACAGCAACCATCACATGGATCAATGAACTCCTTTTCCCATATCCAAGATCATCAATGGCAACAACAACAACGACCTCAGTTTATGCACATGCATTCTTCAGCAACCATGGTACCTGATGCAGCAATGGATGGTAGCTCATTGGATGGCATGCAAGGTGGCACAGATCGTCCAACCAACGAGGAGGTTTTGTCTCAAGTCAAGCGCATTCTCGCGACCTCTGATCTTACCAGAGTGACCAAGAAACAAGTGCGTGAAGAACTGCAACGAGTATTTGGTGTTTCTATGGCAACGCGCAAAGATTACATTAACAGCTGCATCGAAGGCGTTTTACAAGGTCGCCTATAGAACACGGATCTTTTATACATATACCAACAGCTACTATTCATGTATTTTCTTTTCACTGTAATACTTATTGATATGAATGATAACATGTTACAAATATACGCATGATTTCCATATCTGAAGCAACCCTTCTCTTTCGCTTTTGACACTATAATCATCCTTTACTACTATTTCTTGTCTCCTATTCTATACATACACTGATCTTGGCTCCATTCACAACGTCATGTCATTGACTGCACCTTCACCAACATCGCAACCACAGCAACCTGCTGCACAACCAAACTCAACAATACGCGTCGGTGTAAAACCTTCCCCACACACAACGTCCAGCAAGCGTGTCGCTTCACCAACACCGCTATTCGTACACCCCACCACGCCTCATAAGAGAGCAAGAACAGGAAGTACGTTGATTTTAAAGGACATGACACACATAGATACGCCTACTTACATGATATTATCAAGTGCCCACATATCGCAAGGCAGGCATCTATCCATCCCCTGATACTACCCCTTGATCTTTTTGGAATGTACCAACCACGTTGTGTATAGCAGCCTTCTTTGGATGGTGCTGATGGTCATTTGATTTTTCAAGAAAACCATGTCCTTGGTGAACGCTGCAAGTTGGGAATCATGGAATGGATGGTGGTGATGATGAATTTGATTGTAACCTTCTTGTTGTTGTAGATATCACGCTTTCAAAGATTGGCAGAGGAACGTTCGGTCAAGTGTTCAAATGTCATGATCTTCTTTTGGATAAACAATGTGCTGTCAAAGTCATTCGAAGCGCACCAAAGTATCGAGAATCGGGCAAAATTGAGTTGAGAGTACTGGAAAAGCTTCAGGAGACCAAATGTGCCAATGACAAGTAAGTTTGACCATCGACGTCAAAATCCTTATCGCCACAAGACTTAATCTTAATCCTATCTATTGCAGCAAATGCGCTGAAATACGTGCACATTTCTTCCATGATCAACACATTTGTATGGTTTTTGATCTACTCGCCAAGTCCGTCTTCGATTTCTTAAAGATGAACAAGTTCTTGCCCTTCAAATTGAAGCACGTGAGGAGCATAGCTCATCAATTGCTGCAAGGTGCTGCATGTAAGACTCATCCTGGAAGAACATTTGGGGTTGTTTATTTACTCATTTCATGCTACAGATCTCCACAAGTTAAAGCTTGTTCACACCGACATAAAACCAGAAAACGTGATGCTAGTCGATGCAACATCGCAATTGGAGCGCTTCACCATGATTAAGGATAAAGGTGCTGACAAGCAGGTAAATGCTGTAATAAGAAGCATCGTGAATTTAAGCTCACTCATTGTTGATAGGCGTTTGTACGATACATCCCACATAGCAGCGATGTCCAGCTTGTTGATTTTGGATCAGCGACATTCGAGAATGAATTTCATGCAGCGACTGTATCCACTCGTCACTATCGTGCCCCCGAGGTGATACTAGGCGTTGGGTGGTCGTATCCTTGTGATATTTGGTCAATCGGCTGCGTCGCCATGGAGATGTTCACTGGCAACGCGTTATTTGATACCAAAAATGATGATGGAGAGCATCTTGCTATGATGGAAAAAGTCCTTGGTCACTTTCCAAAAAGCATTATACAAAAGGCGAGGTATGATGATGTACTACGCTACAAACAATTCCACATTTGCTTTAAATTGACGCCTCCTATATCAAGCTCCCAATCACAACAATTTTTTGATGACGATGGACGTGTACACGCTACTCAGCTGCATAATCAAGTTGAAGCTTTGGATGTAAGTATGTAGTAATTGATTCATCTTACCTTCTATGTTGACACGACCTTTTGTTGCAGGCCATGATTATTCCACAAACGAGCGAGCATCGCCGATTGTTTATTGATCTTATCCACATGGTGCTTGCTCTTGATCCTAGCAAACGTATCACTGCAGAGGAGGCGTTACAACATCCTTTCTTTGACCGGGAATATGATAAAATGATTGCTGAGGATGACGATTGAATGCATGGTTTACAATATAGCGGCTATTTCGAACCTTCCCTTCTCCTTGTCATAATGTCCTGGATACAATGATGCGAGCCAATTGATCTTTTTCCATGTTTCTCTGGTGGTGTGTGTTCCACATGGTCTTTACCATGGATCACATTGTACTCCTCCTCTCCGACTCACAACAGCTGCACAGCCTTGTGTTTCTGTCGACATGTTACGCCAGGTCTCCAGGACACAAACAATACGGCCCCATTGCTCTTTTCCCTTTACTGCTCTTCCACACCTCCTCCGCAACAACACCCTCTCTTCAATTC
Organism: Lichtheimia ornata; assembly: GCF_029851405.1. Lineage (NCBI taxonomy): Eukaryota > Fungi > Mucoromycota > Mucoromycetes > Mucorales > Lichtheimiaceae > Lichtheimia > Lichtheimia ornata. The sequence goes on from NW_026695395.1 coordinate 104,831, forward strand.
GTCCCATGGCCTCCCTTGTCATTGAGCAACTCAATCCACCGAGCGCTGATCCACAATATGAAAGTCGTCAAGTCGATCCCAATTCAAATGCATTTGTCTTATCGTACCCAAGAGGTGAGTGAGCATTGCCCATTCTACCTACTCTACTCGTTCCTCTGTATCATTTTTATTCAATACAAATATAGGTGCTTATACCGGGATGCGTACTGTCAACAGGACTGCAATAGTCGAGCTCGATTCGCATATCAAGCGTATCACCAATTCACTCTCACTATTGAAATTTGTGCCTGATGGCCAGCAAGGGGAACCAGAAGAGGTCACTCGAGCTATGGAGCCATACCGCCATGTTGATAGCTTGCAAGAAAGATTACTCCCATTGTTGAAGGCTGGATTAACTGCTTTTAAACCTGATGGAGCCAATGAAATCAAGGTCATGGTTATGGTGGCCTATTCATATGAGGTGAGTTTCATTGTTCATAAGATCCGCACACACTTGCTGATTATGCATAAGAAACGGCGTCCTTGCTTTGCTGCTCAATTTTCAACGTTAACACGTCCTCCCAATCATCGTATCAAAGTGGTGGTGCAATCAAAAACAAGAGACAATCCGGTTGTCAAGGATTCCAAATGGGTGCAGTGAGTAATATTAAAGTTATTGCATATCCATGCATCCTACTTACATCGATTCATGCAGGGAACGAGCCACCATGAATGATACAAAGGGCGAAGATGTGAATGAAGTTGTGTTATCCGATGACAGCGGCAACCTATACGAGGGCATGTCATCCAACTTTTTCATTGTCAAAACACGTGATGATGGCCAACCTGTTGTTGTATGCGCACCTCTTGAACATATCCTGTTGGGCACGGTGATGAAGATTGTCATGAAAGTCTGTGAGAAACACCAAATACCAATCGAATGGACATTTCCACAAGCTTCCGATGCACGAAATAACAAGTGGGAAGGATGCTTCATCACCAGCACTTCAAGGCTCTTATTGCCCATAGAAACGGTGTATTTCAAGGATGGAAGGTATATATGGTGATATGGAGAAGTGGATGTTCCATGCATGATTGTGCTCACGCGATGCATTTTCCCTTTTTTTTGTGATTTAGCCCAACAGTTCACTTTGCTGAGCGTTCGCCGACAATTGACTTGTTGCAACGTGAAGTCCAGCAAGAGATATACCAACGAGCCCACAAGGTCTTGTAATTAGCACATGTACTTGAACACAATAGAATTACTTTATTAAATCTGAAACCTATCCAATGAAACAACAACTCAATGATGACACATGGATGAATCAGATAGTAAGGAGCGGCGACACCTCCCCGTTGTGGCTTTAAAATTTAGTCCGTTTGACGTGGCCCGCACTTGCCATTTTTGATGATTTGGGCAATCGCACACGTAATCTTTTTGCATGAAGGGATTCTTTGGTTAAGTCGTTAAATGCATGGGCATGCATAAGCTCCCACATGAAATGGTATAAAAACTGGCGATTTCATCATCATCTTAAAAGCAACATTCATTGTTTATTGAATCTCTCTCCTCCTTATTATTCTCCACTCTTCTTTTTATTTCTTTGTATCCATGTCCGAAAAAGTCTATGTTCTTGGTGCTACCGGCAACATTGGTGCTGAAGTAACACAAGCTCTTCTTGACAGTGGTGTCCATGTCACAGCCTATGTGCGCAATCCTGCCAAGGTGAAGCAGCACGATCTATTGACTTTGGTTCAAGGCGATTACGACGACTTGGCTCCCTTTGAAAAATCCATTGGTGGACATACCCGCCTTTTCCTTTTGGTTGCCGATCTTATCAAAATGCCTCGAATCAAGAAAGCCATTGCGGCCCGTGCTTATGCAGCGGGGGTCAAGCAAATTGTGGATGTCTCTTCTCTTACTGTCTCAGCTGGTGGCCGTCGTACTACCATTGGCGCTGGTCATTCGCTTGCAGAGGATGCCATCATCGCTATGGAGGATCGTGGTACCTATGTAGCTTTGCGACCTGCACGTTTCATGGCCAATCAAGCATGGCAAGATGCTCTTACGATTAAATCAGATGGTGTCATTTATGATACGGTGGATCCTGATGAATTCCAATCATGGATTTCCACAAGCGATATCGCCCGCCTCGCTGTCATTTGCCTCAAGGATCCCATTGAAAAGCATGGTGACATCGTGTATGAAATGTCTGGTGAATCCATCACACCCAAGGAACGTGCAGCTGTATTTTCCAAGGTCCTCGGACGTCCAATTAGCTACAAGCGGCTACCAGTTTCGGATCGATACAATTATATTGTCGAACATGTTGGAGCGCCACATGGTGTTGCCCTTACTATTGCTGCTGGCATGTTCAAGGGCTTTGAAGATGTTAGTCCTGCTTTACCATTGTTGTTGGGTCGTGAGCCTGAAACCATTGAGCAATGGCTTGAAAAGAACAAGAGCGCCTTTTCTTAAGAGTAGTTTCTCAATTTGGATAGTATGAATAAATATTTGTGTTGATCATTAAACAGCTAATTATACGAGAGTTCTTTTATTTACATTGATCGTCTACTAGACTGGGTATCGCTTTGGATGCTACGAGATCCACCAAAAGAAACATGAGGTGCTTGTTGATATACTTGTTCTGTAATGGCTCAATGGCATCATGGATATGTGATTGTAGTTCATCCAGATTTGCAGCTTCAAAGACGACCTTGCCCATGATTCCTATTTCCCATCGTAAGCTTCAATAATAAAAAAAGAGCATCTTTGCTTACCAGGAAAGCAAACTGTAAGTAACCTTTCAGCTCGTATCCTCATTCGTTCCTTTTCATGTGCTGTCACTGGTTCGCCTTTACGAATAAATTGCCCATCTGGCCAAAGCAAGTTGCGCCCCAGCTGCAAGTAATACACCAACTGATCTTCACCCAAAAAGTGCATGATGGTTTGCTCCAAAAATCTAAAGACGTAAAGCTCGTATCAAAATGATGCTTATCCAATATTGGTTACCAATACTTACTTATCCACCAACAATCCTCCACCTAGTACACGCACCAGTGGCCATAAAAACATCCCAACCATTGACCACGTCCATTGTAATACGGGTCGATCATCCACCAAAAACGCGATACGTAGAAAATGCATCCATGGCTCCAAAAGTCGAACATGACGTGTGCGTTTGGTATGCTGAGCGACTTGTTGATATCGTTCTTGAGAGCTTGTCAAAATGGCGGTCAAGTACAACCACATGGTTTGAATGGGTGCCAGCATTACTTGTAGTGTGATATAGATAAATGAAAAATGGCGTCGTTCATGTGCTTTTGCTCCATCCAATTCATCTCGTCCTGCATCAACCAAATCGTCGCCTTGTTGTCGTCTTTTTTCTTGTAGTCGTTGCATATGACTCGGTAAACTCTCAGCTTCTTTTTCCAGTGTTGTGGATTGTAGAGGTGGTGGTGGTGGCGATGATGTAGAAAGTTGTTGTTCATTCGACATGTCTGTTGCCTGTGCTTCTTGTAATGCTGAAGCTAAACGTTCTTGCTTTTGTTCAGGTCCATCCGTAACATCAGGTGCTTCATCCACCAACATCAAATCCTCGGGTGAAGTGAATTGTCCGGTTGCTTCGAGTTCATCCACCAATGGATCATATGATTCTAATAGCTAAGGCATAAATCAGTATATAAAAACAACACAAAAAGTTCCATGCCATTCATACCTTGCATATAATCATATGAATAACGTATGGATCGGCCAAGAGCTCGACAATATTACCAAGGACCAAGTTGGCCACTAGTTCTCGTACAAGATGGCGTACACAATCACTGTTGTAATCTGCAGGATCCAATACTGTTTGCAGGATGGCATCGGTCAAAGCACGAAGGTATTCAATTTCCTGTTCCTCGGATCGTAATGCGAAATGCGGCTGTGTACCATGAAAGAGGGCTTCAAGCGATACTGCATTGCCGGCATGGCTCATATGAAGTCGCATCTTGGCTTGTCGATAGTCTTGATAATGGATCGATAACAAGTTGGGAGCACTGATCATGATAAGCTCTGTCCAATCCACCTAATGATATACATGATCAACACCTCGCATGAATCCCACCCCCCTTTGGGATACTTACCTGCTCACAAAATCGTGTCTCGAGCTCTCGAATAACAACAATAAGGATACGGACAAGCTCGGCCACAAAGTCTTGGTCATTGGTCACAACTCGGTACCATGGGTGTATGAAATCTCGGACAAGAAGTGCAATGTAGGTATATAGCTCGGAATCGATAGGCTTGGAACGTGTAATTCGTGGAGGTGCATTGAGTCGGCGTGGATCAGTCTTCGATAGCGAAAGGATATGTGGGAATAGAACACGCAAGTGAAATGACCTTAAAGCATCTGTGGATATTGACATTACAAAGAAGGGAGAACATGAAGAAGGTTGTGGGTTCCACACTACAACCCATTTTCGAGATCATCCCCCCACGTGATAAAGCGGCATACCCGCCCACATAGCCAGCATATCAATAAATTCGTCTTGTCTATACCACCATTCTTTGAAAGGGGAGGGGGCCAAAATATAGGAGTATATAGATAGCTTACCAGCTCTCTTCATGTGGATCGATTCTCCAGTCATCTTTAGTTAGCACATGCCTCAGCTCAAATGCTCAGAATTACAAAAGGACCATTCATGATACACACCAACGCTTGCTCTTTTGAAATAGGCAGAATTTAAAGAGACATGATGGAGGAAAGAGATCCGGTGTGTAAAGTGCATGCTGGGAGGGCTCAACAGCGGATAAGGTAATGGTACCAAGCATTGATTACAGGCATCATTGTCAAAGGAAGATTCTTTTTATCTAGACCCAAATAAATTTTGTTTACAGTATTACAAAGGAATATAGAGCAATGAATGTACAAGGGTGATACAAAAGGAGTAGCGATATAATGAAAGTGTGGTGTTGTTATCATCATCATTGATTGTCTAAGGGCTCAAAGGGGAACAAATGGCCGAACAAAAAGTGCTGAACCACAGGTACCTTTTTCAAGACCTCTGCAATATACATTTTGACCATACCAGTGTTGACTTTGTTCCATGTTAATACAGCCGAGATGTCGAATAGCATGGGTGAATGTTCATGGAATGGCCCGCGTTTCACCTACAAAGAGATATTAGCAATGAATCATGATATCAAGACACGCCCTACTACATTCATTACCTGATGGATGTATTGGATGCAGCGGAAATACATGTTTTCATTAGCCATGGCTTCGATTGTATCTTTGTTCAAGATGGATTTGGGCTTCAACCGAGGATGACCTTTTGTCAACAAGTAGTGAATACTTCTTGAATGAAGTTTACCTTTGGGATGGCAACCACTTACCAATCATTTGTGCACTACCCCAGATGTATGGCAAGAATTGATGATCATCCAAACCCCACACGCCGTGGCTACCTGCAGGTTCCAATGTGTATGTTCTCTGAATCTTGCGTGCAAGCTCCAAGTATTGGACAAAGATCTTGAGTACAATGGCTTCATAATCCTGCTCTGTGAATCCACCCAGCATAGCGATGCCACCCAACCATGCGAGAAAATTAAGCTCGTGGCCCGATCCATAATCGATACGTGTACCGTTGCCAAATGATCCTGTCAAATAGACGCTCAACTCGGGAATAGCTGCATGCATCGATGATGGTAACGCTGTCTGCATGATTGTATCCACGTTGCTCTCCACTTTGCTGAGCCATTGACGAAACGCCTTGTTACCAAAACGTTGTGGGTTATCGAGAGGTGGGAATTCAGCCAGCCAACTATCCAGCGTATCCAACATGTCAAGCACCCTTTGTGTTTGCTATAAAAGAAGACCTTCTATTCAGCCTGATGCACTACCAATGGAGATTACCCATACACCCACTCACCTGAGAAACGTGGCATGGATACGAGTTTGGTTTCTGCGTAACGCTCGCATTGAGAAGAATGACAAAGGTGAGCAAGCGAGAGAAGGCTTTGGTCTTGATGAATCGATCAATGTCGACTTGCGTATGGATGCATTTCGTGGGTATTGCTGGTGTATACGTTGACGAAAGGCAAGGCAGTTGTTCTTTGACAGCATTCATAGCGTAGGCAACGAGGAGGAAGAAATTCACTGGAATCTCCCAAAGTCGCGAACTGAGTGATTTTTGCATGACAACAGCACTGCCATTTCTTGATGGAAGGGGTTCAACAAACTCTTTTGGAACATAAGGAAACATTTCATCGCCACAACGACCAACATCATGCATAGGCTAAGTAGCATGTCAACCATGGAATATCATAATGAAGACTTGATCCAGGTTATTTAGCTCAACAATGAATACACACGCATTACAAGTACCAGCTTTATAGTCGTTGCCCTTTATCAATCAATAAAAACAAGCCTTAGACTTCTCTAGAGGGTCTTGTATGTGTTGTATGGATGGTGCTACTATATCATCAATGGGAGATGTCGAATACCCAGCAGCCAGCGAGCATTAATCTTGCCTCCGCTAAAGCATCCTCTGGAATTTTCTTGTCTTGGACCATCAACACACACACACACACACACACAAAGAGACAAGCCGTCGTTGTCGTCGTCGAAATGCTGTTTTGCCCGATATGTTCTAATATGCTTCTCATTGAGAATGAGGATGGCCAGGACTTTTTCTGTCAGACATGTCCTTATACTTACAAGATCAAACAACGGGTAAGCTATGATCTCCCCCTCCCCCAGTCGAGTTCCTTGATCGTGGAGCTAACATTAGCCATTGAATAGCATACTACTCGAAAGGAGCTTCAACGTAAAGAGGTGGACGACGTTCTCGGTGGTGCAGATGCTTGGAAGAATGTTGACTCTACTGAGAGTAAGTAAACGATAGTAGACAATGATGTGGATAGGAACACTAATGTTCTCTGTTTTCTAGTAACGTGCCCCAAGTGTGAACATGAGCGTGCTTTCTTTATGCAAATCCAGATTCGATCAGCTGACGAACCCATGTCTATATTTTACAAATGTTGTAATGATGCATGCCAACATCAATGGCGAGAAGGATAAAAAAAAGAGTGTGTCATGTATATGTTATTTGCATTCCTATATGATATTTTTGCATGTTGTTGGTTGGATTGTTCTTTTGGAGAGGGTGATATTCTAATGATGGATTGAGGAGAGAGAGTGTGTTTGTGTGTTGTATGTATGCAATTTAAAATCCACGAGGAGGAGATGGAGCACTGTTTTCAATACGATGCATAGCATCACGCATCATGGCTAATTGGATTTCGGCATCTTCAAGTTCACGAGTGGTCTCTTTGAGTGTTTCATCACGTTCACTTAGGATGGTCCTCAAACGAGCCATGTCATCCATGCTCTCTGCAAGTTTTTGTTTCAAAGCAGCCACTTCATTACGTGCCTTGAGATTAGCAGCTTCAAGACGAGAAACCGAAATATGTGCCTCAGAGACGTCCTGCGTCGTAGCGAGAGCGTTTGCAAGTTGTTGAGTAAGTTCGGCAATCTTGACAGTGCCTTGACGGGTTTGCGCTTCAGCTTGGATAGCACGATCATGGACATTAGCAAGCTCCTCAAGAGCACGTTGATGTGCAGCTTGAGCTTCTTGTGCACGTTCATGAGCATCCTTGGCACGTTCCTCAGCAGCAAGTCTCGAAGAATGATCATGTTGAGCACGTTGTTGTAATTGTTGAAGTAATCGACTGTTGGCTTCATTCTCAGAAAGTGCAGCTGCTAATCGCTTTTCAAGCTCATCAACACGATCCGCTTCAAGGGATGGGTCAAGTGGTTGTCGACTCTTTAACGATTCATATTTGGCCTTAAAGTAAGCAGCTTCTTGTAATGCAGCCACACGCATCCGATCAGCTTGTGTCACCTTTTGTGACATGGGTTGTGCCTGATGCATGATCGATTGCTTTACACGTCGTAGCTCAGCCTTAACATGCACCAATTGATCAAACAACTTGAATTTGTCGGGTTCGCCATCAAAGTCCATCAAGAGTCGTTCTTCATCAAGATCATCATCGAATCGTTCACCTTGTGCTGCACGAAGTTTACGTGCAATGGATACTTCTGTACGCCACCATTGCTCTTTTTTACGCATCTCGTTCACTATCAATTCACGAGAACGTAATTCACGCACCAAGGCTGCCTTCTCTTCTTGTATCGGATCTGGTACAGGTGCAGAGGATTTAGGTCGTGGTGGAGGTGTCAAGGGTGCACCATTGTTGTCAATGCCATTAGGGATAGAAGAATGTTCTTGTTGTCGAGGAATAGGAGATGCTGTACGATCCATACTTGATGTATCCTGAGTATCATGTTGATGATGACGCCCATTAGCCATAGGTGAAGCAACACGAGGAGGGGTATCCGTAGAACGAGGCATTTGTGATTTGGGTCGATCATCAATCACGTGATCAGCCATCGTATGACGATACGAGCTGTTAAGATTGACGCCTTCACGTGATGGTCGTGGTGGAGGAGCGATGCCGTTCATTGTATTACGAGGAATCGTAGGACGTGTTGGACGTTCATCATCAGTGAAACTCCGTAGCGAACCTCCTTTGTCATTTTCATTAGAGCTTATGGATGCAGGTGACATGGGTCCATGGTGTCGTATCTCCATGTTGGTATCAACTTCAGTAAATGGCATTGGTGATGTTGTCCTTGTTCGTCGTCGGGCTGCTTCTGGAACTACTGATGCATGACGAGGCTTGGAGGGCTATCATAATAAGATGAATACAACGATATACCAACATACTAAAATGATTGTATCTTTACCTGTGGTGTATCTTGAGGTTTGGGTTGTGGTGCAACACGATCTCCACCACCACCAGCAGCAGCTGGCATAGGTGCTGACATGGATGGCTGTGGTTCAATCAATTGAGGAGGTTCCAATTCATGCATTGCAGGTGATCCATTTATGCTACCATTTGCAGATCCATTGTATTGTGTAGGCTGTTGTTGTTGTTGTTGTTGTTGTTGTGATGGTGAAGGAGGGATGGATTGATGCATAGGAGGAGGTGATCGTATCGGCGTGCTTTGTGAATTTTGAACAAGAGGTGGTGGTGGTGGTCCTCGTTGTATCGATGCTTCGGATTCGGACATGGATTGAAAGGATGTCGAAGAAGGGGAGGCATTAGATTGCTGTGATTGGGTAGATGGATAGTGTTGTTGTTGTTGAGGTTGTTGCGGTTGCGATGGTTGCGGTGGTTGTGATGGATGTGGTTGGGGAGCGGGTGGTTGTTGAGCTGCCGTTTCAGGTGGATATCTGATTTTGGCTTTAGATTTAATTAGCATTAGCCTAATCTTGACAATGGAGCTTCCCCCAACTTACAGCAATCAAGGATATAAGCCATTGAACCATCTTCGAGCTTGCCATTGCCATTATCACCACCAAGAACATAAAGTCTCTCCTTAACGGAAGAAATAGATAAGCCATATCTTGCTGAAGGAGCGGGACCCATGTTTTGGAACATGTACCATCGTTGACCTATCAAAAATCAACGTTAAAATGCCATCCGTCATTGGTAGATTACACTTACTTTTGATTCTAAAAGCACAAAGATCTCCCAAATCTTGGCCATCAGGACCACGACCACCAAATATGTACATGACACCATCAACGAGTGAAGCTGAGAAATCGGTACGAGGGATTGGGATATAGCCAACAGCAGGAACTTGCATCCATAATCGAGATTGTAGATCAAAGGCCCAAACATCATTATACAAATGGTCACCATCCGTGCCTCCAAAGCTGCATTTACCCGTGTCAGATGAGCTCATTCCCTCTGTGTAACCTGTCCAAAAAAGTATTGCCCCGATTACTTACATGTAGAGCTTGTTGTCAAACACAACAGAGACATGCCCAGCTCTAGCGGAAGGTCCTTCATTGTTTGGCTTGATGAATTCCCAATGCGGATTTGAAGGATCTAAGACCCCCTTGTTAGGACCATTGACGATAATACTATTAATGATAATGGGACTTACATGTAGTGGTATTGAATGCAATCATATCATTGAGGTATCGTCCTGCACGTTGACCGCCCCAAACATACATGACGCCATCTGCTATTGACGCTGAATGTCTTGATCGTTCCACTGGTAAATGTCCTTCCATTCGGATACGATTCCATTGTTTGTTTGCTATTTGCATGTCAATTAATATGTCTCAATCTCAGCCCATTTCGCTTGTTACCTATATTTAAGATATACACGTGAGGATCCCACTTGTCATCGGCAAGGACAGGTTCGCCACCATAAACTAAAATCCAATCTTGCATAAGACAATGACAAATTAAATTCCATATGCGAGTTTACTCACGTAATGCAAAGTTTCGAATGGATACAAGAGTAGGGAAGCATCGAGGCGGTGGCACATCTCCAGAGGCATTAAACGAGCTGATCGACACATTATCTGCAGCATAATTAGTCGCTTGGTCATAATGAATCAAATCATTCCTACGTACTTGCATCAACAAGGTACAGGTCTTTTTTCGCAGGTCCATTAGGTTGCATGCCACCATATAAAACGAGTTGATCGGATGGTAGTGCAGTGGTAGCATGGCCAAATCTCGGGAAAGCACTATTGCCTCCTCCTAACTTGCGCTGTGACCATGGGTATATCGACTTGTCATTGTTCTTGGTGAGTTTTGAGAACAACGACATTACGGCAATGGGGCGTTTCGGGCTAATGATGAACGATGGGGGTCGAAATGTTGGCGATTGGCGTGCCTTGGCGGGGAATAGTAATCAGATAAAGGAAAGGCGCGCTCGTTGATGAGGGCTAGATGACAAGGAGGATGGGAATGCAAGAGGGAAGAGTATAAAGAGAGTATAAAAGGGGATAAAAAGAGAGAGCACTGGAGTACACAAGCACACAATAAAAAAAGGTGTGCAACACACAAAACGAAAGGATAGTAATCTACTTGTCGACAACCAATTTTCTGTGGTGCGTCAAGCACGAGGATTGGCTAGTCCGAGGTAGTACATATCACCACGCGCGTGGGTGTTGCTGATCGAATGTTCCCGGATTGTTTGTGGTAGTAGTAGCTTAATACAAAGTCGCTTGATACGCTTATCCACTTTATTGGTACCCATCTACTCCACTTGATCTGTATTAGCCAAAGAATACTATTGCCTTATCATCTACGTATGTACCTAAATAGCCCATACCACTTTTTCATCTTGCTCTCCCCACTCCGAATAATTGGAAAAGAGTAAGGGCCTCATTGTGTTACATTGCATACTGCTTGGCACATGTTCTTTATGTTGATGATTTTGCTTTTATTGCAATGACAAAAGGCTATAGCTAATCCTTTTCATTTTACAAGTACGTCTGCTCTCATCCCACAAAAGGTCAAAGTGCTTCGAAGGAGGGTATTGTCTTGTGGCTTTTTCTTTTCCTGCTTTACTTGCGGCAAGTGTCATAGTTGGCAACAAACCAGTCAACGGATTCTTGCACAGCTATAATCATCTTTGTTATTGATCCCATTCTCCCTCTCTCACACACAGGTTTGATCTTCACACTCACCTTGCTCGAAAGGAGTAAACTCGAAATCAGGAATGTACTTCATGAGCTTCTCGTTGCTGGCAGTCTTCTTGTATTGGCCATCGGCACGAGAGGTATCGAACTATAAAATAGCGTATATAAGTTACAATGATTTTCATGCTGATCTATGATTTATAGGAACACATACCGAGTAATCACCCTCGAACTTGAGTGCCTTGACAATGGCGTCAGCAACATCCTTGATAGAAACCTCATCCTTCTCACCAACTGAACAACCCCCGTAGATAATAAGATCAGTTACAGCTTTCATAGGAGAGAATACAATCAACTTACCAGACAAGATGATGGGATCAATTTCTTGGTATTCACGCAAAGTCCAAATGAAGAGCTTGGCAAGATCACGAGAATAGATGAATTGACGAAGGGGCTTACCAGTGCCACTAACAACGAAGGGAGTGCCATTCTCTGCAAACAAAAAGAGGCATTTAGCCTATGCAATCATGCTACATTTGATAAATACCAATACTTACTTTGAGCCAAGTAGCACTTGTGGGTCAAACCAGGCAAGACGTGAGAGTCCTCGAGCGAATAGTTATCATGGGGACCAAAGACGTTGGTAGGAATGACTGAAGTGAAGTTGCAGCCATATTGGTCATGATAAGCACTGAATAGTAAAAGGTCATGGATTAGTCATGATCTCGTCATCATCCTTTCTTCATCCCCCTTCGACCAAAATCATACCGGTTTTGAACATCAATCATACGCTTGCCATAAGCATAGCCAAAGTTAGATTCGTGAGGAGGGCCATTGTGGACCATGGTTTCATCGATAGGATAAGTGGTCTTATCGGGGAAAATGCAAGTCGACAAACAAGACACGACCTTCTTGACCTAGTTGTTCCAAACCCAGTTTAGCTTCAGTTACATGATATTACCCCCCCTTCCTGTTACGATTACTTACGTTGTATTGCTTGGATGTCTCGAGAACGTTATCGTTGATAAGCATGTTTTCACGCAAAAAGTCGAGCTTGTACTTCATGTTCTTGAAGAGACCACCCACCATAGCAGCAAGATGGATGACGTGAGTAGGCTTGTACTTTTCAAAGATAGCCTTAGTATCCTCAGCCTTTCTATAAACCAAATAAACATGTCAACATAAACCTTCATCCCGTCGCGATCGGTGGCCATGGTAGCTTACCTGAGATCGCCGTCCTTGGATGTCAAAAAGATCCACTTTTCGCCAGGGCGCTTGCCATAACGTTCAGACTTGTCGTTTTCAATAACCCATTCGATAGCCTTGCCAACAAGACCAGAGCCACCAGTAACGAGAATAACAGATTCAGACATGATGTGATGTGAAGAGAAGAGAGAAAACCGAGATGAGGCTAGGCGTTTGCAAGTCGATCTTTCTAGGCTCGATTTTTATTTTAAAACTCATAACAAGGTGACACAAAGCATATATGTTTTTCCATCATCGCCTACTGCTCACTGGCAACAAATCCATCGTCCGCACATCCTTCCAAGGATCTACAAATACTACTGGCTAATGTCAATTGTCTCGCTTGGCTGAAAATAGATATAGCACATAAAATGATCGACCACTAACCTAATTCGGATCTTTGCCTCTTTATCCCTTCACGAGGTGCACCATGAGATCGTCTACTCGTACTTGCAGATATAGTCGATGATGACGCTGGTGTTGCTGCATCCACTCTAGAATTCGCTAATTCCCGAGCATCCAACCATGTCGTATATATATCCATAATGCTTGTCCCAAAAGATGGCCCCTGAATTGCATAGGCTTCATTATCCACAGCAGGCTCTCGAACCACCAGTGACCATTGATTGTCCACCAACTGAAACTTATCACTCAAAACAAGAGCATGAAGAATAGCAGACTATAATAAGAATAATAAATGATAAGTATCTTTCTATAGCTCATCCCTTTCCTTTTTACCTTGTCATGATTTGGATTCTTTTCCAACACGCTGTTAACAACGGTCTCGGTATCACGATTCGTGCTTATACGAAGCATTTCTGCAATCATTGTTTCAAGTCGACCATCCTGATCAAATTCTCGTAACACGATAGGGCCTTCGTGGTCACCACCTTGCCTGCTGCTACCATGATCTTGGGGTGTATGGCTGCCACTACTGCTGATACTCCCGCTCATAGCGTGATTGATGCTGTTGTTGTTGGCTGTAGGTGTTGATGGTTTCATGGGCAAGATAAAGACAAATGCATGATCGACGATTTCAATAAGTGAGCCATTCGACAAGGTCACGGGTGGTGATTTGGGTTTACGCAGCACATGGTTGACTTTGGCACCATTTCTACCATAGATACGCAATATCCATTTGTCCCTGTGAAACCGTATCTCGGCATGCCGTCGCGAAATATCACGTCGATCAGGTCCAAAGTCGATATCCACCTTGTTGCTATGCGTTTGCCGTTGTAGCGTCGTATCTGATCCAGGGCTACGTCCCAGCACAATACTGTTTGTCGTAATATAGCAATCCCAATTGCTGCCCACCAACTTTGGATACGTGGATGCCGATTCAGGAGGAACCTCTGGTGTATTCACAATCACACGATCGTCGCCAGAAGCCGTCAACAATCGTAGCTCGGATTGGCTAAACTGAATGAAGGGTACTGTTACTATACTTGTCAGGGAGAATGGTACACTACGCTTACCGAATGCAAAGAGCCACTCATTTGTAAAGGGATAAAGGTTGGAAAATGCAGCAGCTGCCAAAGCAAGACATGTGGCACTTTGTACTCCTCAACAATATGCATCCACGTGACACACTCCAGTTGCCTTTTGTTGGATCCTCAAACAATAACGAGCAATGGCATCATAGGAGCAGAATAGATAGCAATGGGAATCGGTTCAAATAAAGTGGCGGTATTTCCTATCCAAAGTCGTATCGAAATCGAATAAGCATGATCCCACACAAAGAGATGTTGTACGCTGTTGCTTGTTGCTGCTTATACAGGTGATCCACGAGCAAGAGATATGAGTTTGCAGATATCCATCAAACGAGTTGCTGATAACATGATCGCCATGGTGGGATAAAAGCTTGCTGGCACCAAAATTATGGAGGTTGCTGTTGTTGCTGATACGACTCATCCATACGAGACTTGCGCTGATAGCTGCCATCAAACGATTTGGCCGATACTTAGCAACGCAATGATAGCTGCATCCTTTAAACCTCAAACACCAAGGACAAATAGATCATTGCAATAATCTAGCCTGTAATTTATTATTAGTACATTGGTAACTTTTCTTCCAAACGAAGGGACGAATACTAACAATAACGACAACCATAATAAGATAATGGAATAAAAGACACGTTGCCCGCCGCAAGATGATCCACCAAGAAAAGACACGCATCGACAAACATAGCACCGGAACGATACTTGGCGATGAAGTAAGCCTTGACAATAGGCACAGGTAGCTTGTAGTAGGTCATCTAAGTACCACACATTTCAGCAGGAGTTATTCAAGAGGCATTGGAAAGATAAGTAGTACGTACCGTGAATGGAACATGCCATGAGAAATGTCGCCGTCAGAAATAACATGTGACGATAAAGATGCATGCAAACGAATTTCCAGGTACCAGTACTGTCCTCTAGCTCACTCCTGGATGGAACGTGCATACACCCGATTTAACAATGGCCCATTGTCATAAGCCCTTCACAAGCCAACTTCGACACCAAAAGCCGTTGATCCCACATGTTGCCAATAGAGTTACCAACACGAGGAAAGTATATCCTGGCAATGATGGAGCCTATACTTGATAGTACGCCATACGATTTAGATCGAGATGACACCGATTTCCACTATGACAACATGGTCGCCTCCCCAGGACAGTACAGCACAATGACATCCTTGGTGTGTTGTTGATAATATAACATAGCCGAGCGAGAGCCTACCACTCTGTTCCTTCCGTAAGTTCACTTGAATGTGACAAATCCAAGCATGAACATTTTTACCTTGGGTATTCCTCAATAGCATCCTTCTTCAAATGATTGCACCTCCATCCCATCCATATTGTGCTGCTGCTGTTCTATTGTAAGGCTCGTTAATTATCAGGTCTTGCTTTGTAGACCCAATCCTAAGCGTACCAGTGAAACGTATGCCCAGCATTCCTTCTTTGAGCTCAATGCCTTGTTGCTGCACAGGTACCATAATCCAACGTATTCACGCTACAACAAATGCAATGTAAGTTAACAAGGATAGCATACGTTTTCCATGTTGGCATACCCAAACTAGCAATGTGCTGGGACCTCTCCTTCATGACAACCATGGAAAGAATACGAACGACACACGATACCCCTTTGGATATTGTACAAACGAGAAAACAGCAACCTACATGTAACCTTAGTACCACAATGTCCAGCTTGGATAATAAAGTAATGCAGCGATTGAACGTACATGTTGTATTGCAATGGAGGCTTGACTCATGGGGTAGATCGTGCTCGTCGCCATTGACCACCTGTTCACCCAATTGACGCTGTACATAGAAAGGAGTGCTAGCTGTTAATGTGTTGTAGTTTGTATATGGAGACAAGCTTACCTTGCTTTGTGAAGTGGAAGTGGAGAAGAAGGGGTTCTTTGTCTTCCCTTTCGTTGTTCTCAATTTGTGCACTACACGCCACCCCGCCTGTTACAGTTAATGTTGTGATGATATACCTCAACAATAGCTTATACACGCTGATAAATAAAGATAGCCACTATTCGAGATATCAACTAAACATAGTTCTCGTAATCAAGCTATCCATGTTTTTACTCTGGGCGGGATTGGTGTCGATTAGGTCCGTGCACATCAATGCAGCTTGACTCCTTTTGTACAACCACCATCCTGTGATCCCCTTACCAACCATACAAAAAGGTAGTATCCCTTTGTAGATCCATTATCCTTCTCATTGTCATAATGGGTTATCTTCTTCATCGTTGGATGCTCGTGCATAAACAGCCAACACTGCCAAAAACAATCAACGACACCCCATTTATGCAGCAACCTGTCAAGGGTGTGTGTGTAACCACTTTTTCGTGCCATTTTACTTAGTTCATCACCTTGCTTATAGTGCTCCCGACACCATCCACTAGGAGAAAGCAACTCCACCACGCTTACAGCATATGCAAAACATAAAGGCACTTGTATATCTAGTCTTTACAATCAAACATGGGGTTTTTGATAGAGCAACGGGCTCGGCTTGGCCAACAGCACCTTGTGTGCAAGTTTCACGTTGATCGTGGCCAATCCCAGATTTCGCAATGTCGCTACCAGCCAAACTGGATCCGAGGGTCGACCTCTTGAATTTCTTTTCGACGACCAAAAAATATTTTTTGGGCTAGTTGCGACATTGAACGTGAAACTTTCACACAAGGTGCTGTTGGCCAAGCCGAGCCCATTGCTCTATTCAAAAACCCACGTTTCATTGTAAAGTTTGGAGATACAGGCACCTTTATGTTTGTAAGCGTGATGCTATATGAAGAGTGGTCTTTGTTCATTGTCAAGTAGGTGGACCCTGACAGAGCAAAAGATGCAGAGGGTCGTGTTGTGTAACACAGCTACGTTTGCATGAATGAAAGGGTCAATGTATAATTACTTTATGGATCATCTAGGAACAGGCATGTATTGCTAGCTAACGGCCACTTTTATCCAATCATCATGGTTGCGAGATCCACTGCATGGGAACGATACCCCTGCTCCAGACATTCATTTCCATGATTAAAGTAGGTTGATCCGAGCTGATTTGACTGAGCTGCGGTCAAAGAGAGATTACATCACTCTCGACATAAAGCACGCTCGATGTAGCTCAACCGATGAAACCTTGTGTGAGCGTAACTCAACCAAATCAGCTCGAATCAACCTACTTTAATCATGGAAATGAATGTCTAGAGCAGGAGCATCGTCCACCTACAATAGAATGCACAAAAGTTGGGAATGCACAAAAGTGGCTACTAGCTGCCAATGTATGACATAAAAGTGAGGGTTGCGTACCTGTCATGCATTGTCCCTGAAGTCCTGACTTTTTAGCTGAGTTACGCAAAGAGGTCCTTCTGTATCTTTGGCTCTCCAAGGTCTAGCTATTTGGCAATGAACAAAGACCACTTCTCATATAGCATCACGCTTACAAACATAAAGCTGCCTGTATCTCTAAACTTTACAATGAAACGTGGGGTTTTTATTAGAGCAATGGGCTCGGCTTGGCCAACAGCACCTTGTGTGCAAGTTTCACGTTCAAGCTTGCCAATCCCAGATTTCGCAATGTCGCTACCAGCCAAACTGGATCTGGGGGTCGACCTCTCGAATTTCTTTTCGACGACCAAAAAATATTTTTTGGGCTAGTTGCGACATTGAACGTGAAACTTTTAGTATCCTCGGTTTATTAATCAACGACTCGCCTTACACACTTAGATACTATAGTTTTGCTTGTTTTATATATAGCTGCTATGTCCATCATTCGCTTTGTACCCATGATCTATGCTGTATTCCCATAACCCGATTTACGATATATCCCATATCTCCATGCCAATAAATGTTGCTATGGCAACGTATCGCGTATATTCTATCTCGGCACATGCGCCGTCATGGTCCGCAGTGGCGTCGGTGGCGGTGCCGTGCTTGACGACGTCGCCATGAAATTGAAAAATTGAGTCGTCTTTATCCCACTGGTCTCCAAACAACTGATTGCTTGTGGTTGTAGGTAAGCGAATGGGGTGCACAAGCATTAGACTGCAAGTGATGCGCATGGTGTCTTTGCTTGGTTCTTTGTATGAGTAGAGAAATTCTGGAACGGGTTGTCTTTAAGTGGTATCCAGTAGCAACCAGCCCATGTATACCATTCCTTTTTCCTTATGACACAAAAGCTACGGCATACATCATTTGAGGATTGATATGTAGTGGTATCCAAGTTCTTTTGTATGTGATGCAGAGGGAATTGGGAGAGATGAGATATAGATAAACATGGCAAAGGCAGGTGATTTCATGCGCAACATTTTATTTGCGTGTATGTGTGTGTATGTAGGATAAACAAAGAAAACGGACGTGTGGGTTGATATGGGGATCTAGACAACAATGATGATGCCTCATTCTTTCATCCATTTTATTGGCGCGAACACATCCACTGATCCAGGTTGGGAGAGCGTTGGCCAATGAAATTTCAGAGACCCAACTTTTGTGCATTCTATTGTAGGTGGACGATGCTCCTTCTCTAGACATTCATTTCCATGATTAAAGTAGGTTGATCCGAGCTGATTTGACTGAGTTACGCTCACACAAGATTACATCGGTTGAGCTACATCGAGCGTGCTTTATGTCGAGAGTGATGTAATCTCTCTTTGACCGCAGCTCAGTCAAATCAGCTCGGATCAACCTACTTTAATCATGGAAAAGAATGTCTAGAGCAGGGGCATCGTTCCCATGCAGTGGATCTCGCAACAATGATGATTGGATAAAAGTGGCCGTTAGCTAGCAATACATGCCTGTTCCTAGATGATCCATAAAGTAATTATACATTGACCCTTCCATTCATGCAAACGTAGCTGTGTTACACAACACGACCCTCTGCATCTTTTGCTCTGCCAGGGTCCACCTACTTGACAATGAACAAAGACCACTCTTCATATAGCGTCACGCTTACAAACATAAAGGTGCCTGTATCTCCAAACTTTACAATGAAACGTGGGTTTTTGAATAGAGCAATGGGCTCGGCTTGACCAACAGCACCTTGTGTGAAAGTTTCTCGTTCAATGTCGCAACTAGCCCAAAAAATATTTTTCGGTCGTCGTCGTCGAAGAGGTCGACCCCCAGATCCAGTTTGGCTGGTAGCGACATTGCGAAATCTGGGATTGGCCACGATCAGCTTCATACTTTGACACAAGATCCCTTTGACCCCGACGAGCAGCTTTGTTCGATTAAAGACCCCACGGTTCATTGTAAAGTTTAGAGATACAGACACCTTTATGTTTTACCAATGCTGTAAGCGTGATGGAGTTGCTTTCTCCTAGTGGATGGTGTGGGCTGCATTAACGAAAAGCTGGAGAGCTGAGTGAAATGGCACGTGGTGGTTACACACGCACGTCCTTGACAGGTTGTCGCACAAATGGATGCTGATGACGATTGCCTTTAGGAAGATGCGCAAGTAAACAACATCCAATAATGAAGATGTATCAAGATACGTGTATGAAATAGTGGTTTCATATCACATTCAGATGGATGAGGATCGTGAATAAAGCAATAGATAAAGTTGATGTGCACGGGCATACCTCATGGCAAATTTTTGCCCTCAGTAGATTATACGGTATCGATTGGTCAAGTTTGAAGGATCAACCTTTCTCTTAAGGTCAACCACTCTTGATTATATCAGAAAAGGCGTATACTTCTTACGAGAGTGATAACGGAACCACCTTTATTCCATCTATCTAATCTATGTTAATCCACAAGCACTCAAGAAGGGAGAATAGTAAACCGGAAAATAAGGACCATAGACGATGTAATAAAGCTTGTTGGCAGCGAAAGGTATCAACATTGCTGTTTATTGGTGACATGATCTATCTATGTAATAAGGCACTGTGGTGGATGTTTTTAGAAGTGATGAACGGTACTTTTCGCTTTCATGTGTCGTACCAAGACCGGTATCACCAATGTCATCATGCTTCCTTACTTGTGCGAAGGAATCGATACAAGGAGGGTGTTGCACGTTAAAGATATTCAATCATGAATTCGATGATATGAAGGGATTTTATTGATGTTTAGATACAATTGATAGCAGATAAACTGGAGAAGGGCGAGATTATGAGTGAACAATGATGAAAGTGTGTATATGTGTGGAGTGCGAGTGTGTTGAAAAAGACTATCTACAATGATGCACCTTGTTCCTCCTCAAGAGCGTATTCTTCCTCATCCTCCTCATCGTCCAACATCAATGGATGTGACATGCTTGTATCATAAGTCTTATGTACCATCATCAATGCCATCAGTACTGAGATATGGATCAAGCTTCCAAAGAAGAGTTGCCTTGCAGTTTTCTCGTTGCTATGGGTACCCATGAATAACGACGTATCAATTGAAACATGCCATGCTACCTACCTATCTTTCCAAAACTTGTATGCTTGATAAGCGAGACCCGCATTGACGATGGATGAATCAGCTGCAAAAAGCCAAGATGTCATATCGAGATAAGGCATGGCAATACAAATTGGGAACATGGCGAGGGAGTATCGAAGCGAGACACGGGCGTTGAGCTTTGGATCAGTGACCGACATCATACGATAACCAGCTTTTGAATAGTCTGCACGTAAATTCCAAGCGAGAGAATTGAAATGTGGGAATTGCCAGGCGTAGAGAAGAGCACCAAGAACCCAAGCACCTGGTTCAAGGCCATTTGTCATTGCTGTCCAACCCATCATAGGAGGAATAGCGCCTACTACAGCACCGACCCATGTATTGGCAATGGAAGCACGTTTCATTGGAGTGTAAACGCATGTGTATAAGAAAATGTTGGCTGCACCCAAAGCGGCTGTCAGAGGATTGACCATTGTACTCAGCATAGTAACACCTGCTGCACCCGTCAACGTGCCAAATGAAAAGGCATGTACAGATGATAATGCTCTCCTTCCCAATACTCGATTCCGTGTTCGTAACATTTGTGCATCGTAAGGTATCTCAATCCATTGGTTGAATGCATTGGCTGACGAAATACATAGCGTTGTTCCTGCCGTCGTATATAACAAAGTTGACAAAGCTGCCTGTCCCGGTGCCATGGCAAACCCACACATGGTCGTCAGGGCAACAAGACATGCTAACTTGGCTTTCGACAATTCCTTGTATAGTTTGGGAATCTCACCCATGGTAGGTGCTGTAATGGGCTTGAATTTGGTGCCGCGATGCTGTTGTTTTTGTTGAGATGGATCGATGGCTGTAGCATGCCGAGCAATGTGAGTGAGACAATGGGGTTGTCGATTCAGCAGCAAAGGGCGCGTCAATGGCTGTCGTGTCACGAGCCTTATGGACTGAGAGAGCAGCATGTTGTGATAGGGTCGTGTGTGCGTGCTGTTGCCCTTGGATGTTTTTGTACTTGACAAGCCTGAAAACAAAGGAACCAAATGTTGCTACCGGAACTTGAATACTCAAACAAGGTGGACACCACACCACCCACCATACCCACCCACACCACTCATCATACAGAAGCAACACTATAGCTAGATGTATTATCACTTGAAAGCATATACATAAAATCGAAACATTTAGTCCCTGTGTTTTGGGTATACTGCATGCAATTGTGACCTAGTCCATTCTTGAGCATTGACCAAAACTAAGGTACATACATACATAACCCTTGGCAAGGGTAACCAGAAATGGTACGTGTGGGGGTGATATGCAAGTTTCTCTATACTCCTCTCAACACCCCTGATACTTCCCAGCACAGGAATTAACATTATGATTCGTTACTAATAGCGAGGGAGCCGTAAGTGTAGAAAGAAGGGAGCATCGCAAAACTTACACAGAGCCGTGAGTGATCAAATTTCCATATCGTGAGCGTTTACCGAAAACGCTCAAGGAAAGAACCAACAAGTATAATCCGGATCTCCGGAAAGGAAAAGGGGAAAACACGTATGCAACAAGCGGAGAAGAACAACGTCTCGCTTGTGTATGTATCCAGGGGAAGATGTCCAAAATCCCACCTGCTCCGTTGATAATTACTTTACGCGACAACAACATTGAAGGGCTCATTTGGCATAGCATGTTAGATCCCAAACAACTTCATACATGTGGCCTTGTATTCTCATTGACACCTACCTCGATAGCGATGACATACACGCGATGATGATGATGATGATGCACGATCCAGTCCGTGCTATGTATCGTCGCGATCATTGCATCACTGTGCACAAATTGATAAAGCGTGTGAGTACGATTATGTGTGTGTGGGTGACCAATGCGTGGGTTGTGCAACACATGCTGCTGATTTAGTTTTCTATGTTTCTAGATGTCGCAGCATTCGATCCCTTTATGCGGTTAGCAGCTGTTTTCTTTACGACATCCTCTTCTTTTGCAAGCGTACATGTCATTGTCTATCCTCTACAGTGTGAGAAAAAGCAACAAGGTGTTGATTATTTTGATTGTTCCCAGGTGATTACTATTTTTGCAGTGTGAGATCCGCATGCTAATCCTACTAAACGTCTTGCTTACCATTTCCTCTTAAAGCGACATTCCAAGAAAACACACATGCAACGTTAGCCAATGTGACACGAACAAACGACCTTTCGATGTAATTGCTCCTGTTCTCTCTTTTGCTTAACGGCCAAACAGCCATATGAGGAAAGAGATTAGGGGTAAAAAAGCGAAAAATGAAGCGAGCAAGTTGCACAATGTGCCAAAAAATGACAGCTTGGTTGACACGCCGGCAGGTTAAAGATTGCATGGGATCGGACCGGTTGTTCCGAAAAAGGGGGTTTGCAGAGGTAATAGTAGCAGCTATAACATAAACGCGGTGATCAATTGTTGAGAAAGCGTGATAACTAAAAGGACGAAGCAGGTTGATTTATTTCGTTGCAACGATGGATGAATGAGTAGGATGACTGGTAATGGAGAATGATGCAAAAGGATAAGTATACAGAAGGAAGCTAAGTACACAAGGAGGGTGAAGGGGGAGGAATGAAAAGGTATTTTTACACAAAGAGACCTGCCCATGTGTGCTGGTCATAAAAGTAATAAAAAGTACTGTAGATGGAAAGAAGAGAATAAAGGTATCATAAGTAAAAACAAAGGAAGATGATAAAAGGGTATCCAAGGTGTATACACATAATGGTGGAAGGTGTAGATGTGTTGGGGATACGAATGAAATGATGCGATCAACGCGTATATACATAAGATGTTCAGCTGAAACAGGGAAAAGCATAGGTTGTTGTCGGTAACTGCAGGAAGTGAATGGATGGGCGGAATGATGGTAAAACAAAAGGATTGGGTTGGGTGTTGCGCTTATTGTTGAAACTTCAAATCAAATTCAGAGGGAACAGGTGCAGCAGCCTTGGTCATGTAATCATTGACCGTGGGGATCATGGGGTATGTACCTATTCAAGGACGCATGAGCATATGATTCAGGTATACAACAATGATCAAACAAGTAATACTTACAAGAAGAAGGAACGGTGGGAAAATCAAGATCATCAATATGGGCACTGCTATTGTCATCATCACTTTCATAATGGTTTCGAAGTGATCCGTCAGCTGTTTGACCAAGCATAACATCGTTGTTGATGACCGTGTCAGTGTTTGTAGAAGCGTTTGGGTTCGTGTCAAAGAATTGGAAGGCCACGTTGGGGCTACTGGATGAAGCAGTAGAAGGCAATTCGAGTGAGGGGCATGATGCTGAACGAAGACTAGTGGCTTCTACTGGTGAGCAAGAGCCCTCGGAAGAAGAGAATTCATCAAAGTCAAAGGACGACGTGTTTAGTTGACGACCAGGATACAATTGTTGCATCAGCTCGCAGTGCTCTTCGCGTAATCTACGAAGCTCAGTCATAAATTCCTCTTCTTTGCGAACCGTGTTCTTGACTATGGTTATCAAATTAGATCATGTAATGATGGCTTGATGGTTATGCGTTACTTTTACTTACCAAAGTCAAGCGTTCGTTCAATAATGGTACCCTTAGATGGACGACGATCGTTTTGCAAGTTGGGCAAAGAGTGTGCAAGTTGTTGGAATTTGGTGTTTAGATTCTCACGGCGTGCACGCTCATTAGCGTTGTGTTCGGCTCGACGTTCAGCTTTGGTTTGGAGTCTGCTTAAGAAAGAATGAGACATGGTGCTATGATAAGCATTGATAGAGATAGATGCTTTACCTCTTATATTGAGACATCCCATCAAGTGGATATTGAGGATAGGTCATCACTGTGAATGGGTTGTATTGGTAAGCATGTGTGCATGCATATGTGTGAGAGTAAGCCAAGGTTACTTACTGTGTGGTTGGTGGTACATGGCATGCTGCTGGTACATTGCATGTTGTTGCTGTAGCTGATGCATGCGTTGAATAGTGTCATGATGTTGTTGTTGCTGTTGATATACACCAGAGACGGGGTATTGGAAGTTGAGCTGCTGTTGTGTTTCCACTGCAGCCCCACCTCTATAGTAGACGGTGGGATCATACGAAGCAGGTAAAGCTTGAGAAGAAGCAAAAGGTTGGTATCCAAAATGTTGGGTCATGAGTGGAGGAGAGCGAGTTAAGATAGTAAAAAGTGAGTGGGAATTGCTTAAGAAGAGTAACGAGGGAGAAGGAAGTAAAGCAGGAACGACATCCTTTTATATAATGCGTGCTCCAAAGATTTCCTTATTCGAGGTCAAGAGCATCAAAAGTGTAATTGTGGTGTGGGTCACGGGGCCATGGTAGTACGGGTGATTTTCTCTCGGAATTAGCAGCTTACAGGTTTCTGTAGTGGACATGATACCGTGCACACACATCGCTTTACTAACCGACCCTGCAAACCACCCCCTGGTCCAGACTCCACTGACACATGCTGCACTGCCGTCATTGTGTAGGCTTTGTTGCCACCGTGATCATCATCATCACCATGCAGGTCAATTAAAAAGAGACATACACATACACGCCATTTCGCTCGTGCACCTGGCAACCTACCATTTACATCAATCCCCTTATTCAAATCTTCTAGCTACTCAAAAAGATACATTTTTTTATCGTATCGTCGGCCATATCCTTTTTGGGGAATACCGGCTGCCTCGTTGGATCATTACACACGACATCTCAATGTTCAATTTCTTTGTTTGCATCTTCGTTTGCTCTTGAACTTCCGAACGTAACCGAAAGTTTAAGAACTTTTGAGCAATCATTGGTGTAGCCGGAGCATCCCGAAACACAACGCATACGTTATTAACCATAGATCACTGCCAGATCCTGGTTTGTGGCCACGTTTTCGTTTCCTCTTTAATATTACATGCAAAAGCCATTGCATACATGTACATAAAAGTACATCTCCAAGGCTACAACATGTAGCAAAACATCATTGTACAAAGGAAAAATGGGTTGTAGCAGCATGATTTGCATACAATGCATGCCATGTGTATCGCCAAAGAAGGGTATTGGACAAAATTGCTCTTTGCAAGAATTGTGACCATTTCTTATGCAGAATGCACGTCCTTAATCGTGCGAGGGCTTGGACCTCTTTGGGGAGCAAAAAGAAATTATGGATGGTACAACGACACCACCACAAGGGGTGATAAATCAAGTCGGGCCGAAGCCGAGTTGTGCCTGAGTGGCAAGGTAACACAGCTGGTAGCACCATTTGACAACCATGATCATCCTCAGTTGGGGTGCACGAGCCTTCCACGTTGAGAAGCATCTTTTACTCTCACTGCAAAGTATGTATCTACACACTTGCTGCGAACCAGCCGTTAAGTGTACAAATGAGCTGCACGTCATGCAACTCCCTATGCAGCTAACGTATACTGGATCGCATCAGGCCATTCTCTGCTTTCTCTTTGATGCAGCCACAAACGCACGCATACACAGCGGTGCATTTTACCACCAATGAGAGCTCGCAGCACATGCTTATCCTAACGACATCCGTTTGCTACCAACACCATGTTGTATTAATATCCCAATTATATGGATCGTCAAGAAAGAGGTGCGTGCGCTATCGCTCTCCATTTGCTTCTCTCATGACGGTATGCCATTCCTTACCTCTCATTTTGTATGATAAAGGATATCAATAGCTGTTGTTGTGGTATATCGTGTATTGAAAAAACATAATCTATTTGGGCTATCGGAAGCAGACAACCCGAGCTGTACACTGATTTTCTTTTTTTCGCAAAGACAAGCTGGGGGCACAGACATTTTTGAGCGAAAAGGCAACGAGCCGATGAGCTTCCCCTTAAAACAGCTCACGTAACACGAGTGGCCTTTTGCTGTTGTCGCTATCTACCTTTATCCTTTCCTCTTTTCTTTCCTCACAGACTTCCGTGTACCACACAGTTGACGTACCATGATTGGCTTTGGCTTTGTTGGATATCAAAATAGCATTCCCATAAGAAAAAGTCCGAGTAGTTTTCACGGTGATTGTTGCACATGTTTGGTCAGGGGAACCATTTTGCTTTGCATTCCACTGTAAATGTTATCCTGTCTTTGCAAATCATCATTCGTTGGAGCCGCACACACAAGGCACATCCCTCTCTCTCTTTACTAAATCAAGCTGCTACACACATGGGGCTGTGCGGCCACTTTTTCCTGCTCTATAATATCGCTCTCACGGTCGAAATGGTTACTCTCACACGCACATACACACACAAGCACCAGGATCGACGAATGTGGTATAGCCCTGATTATCCTGTGATTGGGTAAAGCGAATGACGATGATTGTAAGCATATGAGGTGAATGTGTGATGCACATGGGAAGCACACTTTGTGTTGTCTAAAGCCTACAATGATTCACACCTTTCGGCCGCGGAACGTTTCCGGCGTTGTTTTAATTGCTGAACAAAAAACCAAATCATAAACCTTGTCATGCATTTGACAGCAAAGAACGTGGTGCCACATGCAGATACAGCTTCTAGCAAACTCGTATTTTAAATAGCAACAAAAGTATAATGTACTAGGCTCTCGGGGCGATTAAAGTTGACAAAAGCGAGAGCATATACGATAGGCAATTAAGCCTATCGCATCTTTGTTTGCAAATTTGCATATCAACACGGCTGCAACAGAGCGATCACTCGGAGGAAAAACGCGATAATCTCCCCCGAACTTTATGCTTAGCACATTAACTTGGATTATCAGATGCGATTTGCAAGATACGATTAGGGGGTATCATAATATCCTCGCTCATTGCTCTTTGTTTTAAGGCTCATGACATGCTCAATCCCAAAATATCATCAAAGCTTCACATTCAACGGCAAAAGGTATATTCTGCTTGATAACATATAGGTTGTAATAAAGCGATCATTCTCTCTATCTATGGATCCGTACTCAAAGCACCAACACGCTGCACCAATTCCGTCATCCGAGTATCAATCACCTTGATATTTGCATTGACGGTATCCTCGTTATCTTTCAAGCTCTTGTTCAACTACGTATCATAGCCGATTAATGCCTCATTACCAATCTCTTCGGAAAGCCATTTTGGATTACTTACCAATTCACATGCGGAGCTAAGACTTTTGAGCTCATCCGTTATGCGTGTCTGCTCTTCCGAGATCATTTTGACCGAACGACCAAATGTGGATGCCTCCGTGTGTAAACCTTGTAGTGCTTTTAGTCGCGTCAATAGTGCTGGTGTGAGATTGAGCAAAGGATCGATCTTCTCCATTGTATCGAATAGCTGCTTAACCTATCCAACGTTGTTAACCAATGATTTCTCATCGATTGATTGAACCTACTTTTTCCTCCGTATCACTCGATAATCCATTGCCATCCTTATTGTCACCATTGTTTGCTGTTGCTGCTGCTGTTGCCGTCACCGAAGCGGGTGTGGTATCAGGAAGGCGGCTGTATAAGTGTGATGCATCCTTGCGGCCTGATTTCAGCTCATTCAACCGATCAAGTGTTCCAACTAGAGTCTCTAACTTCCTTTTGATGGTGTCAAGATGTCTCGGCTGTGAAAGAATGGCGATTTGTTGCTCAAGCTTGGAAAGCGATCCCACCATAGAAGAAGTGACAAGACTGGGAGGCTGAAAAAATGACAAAGTAAGCGTTTCATGCCGATTTCCCATAAAGCTTACTCACCAGGTCATCAAACCCATTGCCTGAACTCGATCCAACGAGTGACTCAATCTTGGCGATGCGTTCATCAATATCCGCCACCTTACTTTCCTTCTGCATCTTGACCGTTTCAGGGGTATAAAAAAGCTCGTATGTAACCACCTACACATCATTGTCAACCATGTATCCTTCCTTCATCATCTCCAATGTCACTTACATCTCCTTTATCGGTTTTGTCAATAAGCACAGTATCGTCATTGTCGTTTCCTGAATTCTCCTTAGGAGGTGTATTCTTGTAAGCCTCCAGCTGCTTGATAAGTTGCTTGGCTTCATCAATGCGACTACCATAAGTGGCAGTAGAGGCGCCATCTTGTTCACTTGCTTGATCCAAACGTTGACTGATACGAGCAAGGTCGGTCTGAAGATACGATATTTGAGACAATAGATCTGTTTGGCTGACATCGCTAGGAGCATCATCCTATGATTGAATAACATGCCATTGAGTTTCACATGTTGATGGTACAAGTCACCCTATTACCTTGGATTTCTCAACATGCTCATTCAATTCTTGTACTTCATACATCAAACGGCGTAGCTTTTGCATTGGTGTCTCTTGTAATTCAAGTTCCCGTGGCAACAGTTCATATTCGTTGGTGTCAAGAGATGCAGGTCGTCGAACGATGCTTCGATACATGGCCTTTTTTCTTCGTGTCAACCGATCCGAAAAGTCTATTAAACCGCATCAATCAGCTTTTCATGTTATTCATGCAACAGTGTACACACACACCAACACCAGAAGATTCCACTACGCTATCCTTGAAACGAGCAGTAGCATCCTTGACTGATACACGGGAACGCACAACACTCTCGTTATTATCATCCTCGTCACTTGACTATCGACGTATCTATGAGCCACCGTCTCGGGTGTAGTGTACTATTCAAGATAACATACCTGGTCGCCAAAAGACGTGACCTGGTTGGTGGAATCGGCATCTGGTGTCTCATAGACATCAGGCTGGTCATCCTGTTTACAAACTCGGATTAGAAGCAGCACTCATGCGTGCAGTAGCCGTGCCTTACAATATCAGGCAAGATATTCGTGTACTTGGAAGTCATTGGTGGTAGATCTGCTCGTCGCTTCAAAGATGGGAAGGGAAGTTGGAGAAAGCAGCACTTTGGTGAACCGCTGAGGATCAAAAGTCAGTTCGACTTTTTCCAGGCACGTACTTACGAGATACTTTATGCTTCCATAGCCATTACCTGTTGCATGCACAAACCCCGAACGAGTGAATGCTGTCCCATACAAGATCATAGTTGATATCCCTTTTACTGGTATTGACAGGTGTTCGATTCAGGTGACATGCTTCAAACGAGATCCATGCTGTAGATGTGGATTTCATGCGTGTTATTGGCCACTCATTTTGAAAACAATAGCTGGCAAAAGCCATGATCGTAGTCGTAGATCATCGGCATCTTACATTGGATATCTTGAATATGAATGTCATTAGACCCATCAGTATTACTATCGATCCATATCGCATACAAGTACAACCATCACCATCACCATCAAAATAGTAGTGTGGACTTTGAGCGAAATGCTATTCTCCATGATAAAACCAAAAAGAAGATCGTTACCCTTGAAAGTATGGTGCTGCGATATCCATATTGCCATTTTGAAACTTGCACTATGTTTTAAGAGCCATGTTTGATATGATACATACAAATGGACTTTATTATAGAGATTCCATTGACTAATAAAGGGAGGAGCAATCGCTTGATGAATGGGGTGAAACTTTGGAAGGTGGAAGAGCGACGTTCCCATTTCACGATCAAACCCAGCAGATTTTTTTCTTTCTATCTCTACCATGGCAACCAACACCAACGTTATCGGTTCACTATTGTTTTGTCCTGAATGTGGCAATTTGCTCGATGTACCCGGTGCTGACGACGATATTTTACTCTGCAATCAATGTAGCTATGCCTACCAGACCGCAGGTACTAGATCTCGACTCGATCGCTACGATTGATCTCACCACGTTTCGACAGGTTACGAGCAGACTAAGGTGGTCACTACATCTTCCGAACACGCTTTTCAATCGGCATTAAAGGCAAAACGCAGTTTGGTACAGCAAAGTGCACAAGCTGGCAAAAAAGAAGAGGCAACTGTAAGTAGAAAAAGAGAGGTGGGGCAAGTCGACGACATGAGAACTGACCACATCGAATGTATCACTTTAAAAGATCAAAGAAAAGTGTCCTCAATGTGGCAACGACGAGATGGCATATCATACCATGCAGTTACGTTCTGCTGATGAAGGTCAAACCGTATTTTACAATTGTAAGAAATGCGGGTAAGTACTAGGATGTTCCCTTTAAGGATTGCAAAGTATGCTTACATGCTGCTGTTTTCTCTTCTCTAGTTACAAGTATTCCGTCAACAACTAGATTCTTTACAATATCCATTCGCCCTCCCCTTCATTCATCCTTATTAAACCATCATGCGTTGCATTATTCATTACTTCCCGGCACTTCTCGTTTCTTAATATTGTTTTAAAGTTGAATATACAAAGTATGTCTAATCTTCATCGCTATCCTCTTCTTCAGATGATTCTTCTTCAGCTTCTTGTAACCAATTAATGAACTTGCTGGCTCGTTCCCGAAGGGCTAATTCGGCCGCTGACCCGGACTTTGATGCATCCGTTGCATACCATTTCAAAATAGAGTCTTCCTCAACCACGTCCAAGTCATACAGCACTTGCAGTATACCAAGGAATAATCGATTCAATTGCTCATTCTCTGCGCAGTGTTTCTAATAGAGTACACGCATGAGGTGTTGATGCCAAATGGAATAAGCAATCATACATACCTGGAAAAGACGCAATACATGCACTTGATCCTCACGACCATGGGTAACCTTGGTGATCAAAGACGACCATTTCTTAAGCATTGCTCGCACATTGCCTGCAGCGTTTTTGGAGATATCGGCCGAGTCTAAGAGCATGGGAATCATCACCTCGCGTACTTGATCATAAGTGCCATTGTGTGACATGCGTAGACCTGTGATTTCCAAGGCAGTTGTTTCAACGGTGTGGTTTTCATGTAGTGATCGATCGATGGTTTGTGCAATTTCACGCTTGAATTCGGCTTGCTTATGGGCATCTTGTGTATCCCATGCTGCACTAATTGACAAGTTGCCAGCATCAAGCGATTCGTCATCTGATATATCGCCCACTTCAGAAGCGCTCTCGCTCTCATCATCGCTTCCAATCGTGAGATCACCCATTTGGAACGCTAAAGAAAAAGGGTCATTATCAACCAACATCATGATAAAACCTGTTGCTCCATACCTAATGAACCAAGCTTGATATTTCGGATATCCACATCATCATCGTCATTGCTGCGTTCAGTCCAAAAGTAGACATCAGGATGGCTTTCACTGCTAAGTACCCGACCTTGCTCTATAACATGTCATTCAGCTTTTGACATCCCATGTTGCGTACCATTCATAAAGCTTTTACCTGTATCCTCTTCCTCTTCATCACTATCATCAGCGAAAATACTCGACTTGGGTTGAGGGTGCAAGCTCAATCGAGAGTACTTTGGAATCGTTTCATCAGGGCCGATAGTGACACCAACAGAAAGCAAGCATCCTTGGTCGACGATGGTGTTTTCAAGAACAGTGACATTGTTGGCGAGAATGGACCAAGAAACACTGGAATTGGCTGAGATGGTCACGTTGTCCCAAACATATACATTTTCGAGCACGACGTTGTCACTAATGTTGCAGTTGTGTCCAATAATACTGTTGCCAATACGAGCATTCTCACCAATGATTGATCCAGAGCCGATTTGTACATTTTCATCAATGATGCATGATCTACATAGTATCCCATAAGTCACCCATGCCACAAAACATAAGCCATCCTCATCCATTACCGTGATAAAACCACATCTGATGCCTTGTAAATGTTTCCTCGAATGTATTGATACTCGTCTCCATGATGTAAGTTGGTTTCAGGTACAATGGGGAATGTCCAGCGATTGAGCATGTGATTACTACGGGTGGTTGTCAATGCCAATAATCCCTAATCCATACTCCATAGCCCCTACTTACCTGACAGTGTCATATAACTTTTCATTTTGAATGCGCGCAACATAGGGATCGGACACGATCTCTGAATAGATGGTCTTGCCAAGGATATCTGATGTCAATATACCATGCACAAAATCTCTTCGCAGATGCTGCCAATCAAAGTTTTCGGTGAAAAGGGCGGGCACCTTTTTGCATAAACATCTGTCAATGATCCATTCCATTGTAATACATCTCCTCCTCCACTTACCTCAACGGAGCAAATATCCAAGAATGGATCAACCAAATCATTGCGAAACTCGAACTGGGTGTGATTCTCAAAGATTTCGGGTGAGATCTCGATACGGCCTTTGCGTGGAAACTCTTCAACGGGTTCATAAAACAAGCATTGGCTGTTGTTGGGATCGAGAACAAAGACGCTAGACTCATCCTTGGCACGGCTGCTGTGTGTACGAGTTGCTTCCTTGAGGACCATGGTCATGATTGAATTCTTGTCGGTCTTTTTGCGAGCACGATGGGTCTCGAGCACTTTGTCGAGTTTCATGTTGGAGACAAGATCACCAAATGTCAAGATAAAGTCATTGGTGATAAGCTGACGAGAATCAAGCTCACGAAGAGCATCGCCCACAGACATGACTTCGGGTGCTTGAACAATCTGGATATTCAAAGGGCTGGTGGATTGGAGCCAACTTGACTGCCTTTGATATACAACATTGTGTGAGTCGTGGATAGGCTCGAGGTATCATCGTGGCTGCTCCTCCTCCCGACTTACTCGAAATACTCCTTGATCTTGTCAATGTGCGAGGTGCAAACAACAAAGACTTCTTCGACATCGGTCAATGCAAGAATTTCAAGCGTGTATTCAATCAGAGGCACATTGCAAAGAGGCATTAAGCACTACGATAACAAGACTTGTCAACTTTTTCTGATTCACGCTGAGCTGTTCTGAAGGCTTACACGTGGCATGTCATGCGATATAGGAAGGAATCGGTCATCGTAGCTGTCTGTGAGTATCACTGCTTGGAAGGGCTCTTCGCCGTCGTCCTGCCGTTTGTTTTTGGGTGGCATATTTCGGGATAAGTGGGTAAGTGGAAGAGAGAGAGAGAGACGCGAGGCTTCTTGGTTGCCGCGAGTCACGGGTAGGTGTGCTGAAAGCGGGACATTGTTATAGATCCAGAATGACTCAATCCGAGACAATGCACCTATCCCTGTGATCACCACGCGTCCTCTTTTAACATAGACAAAGTACATAACATAGTCCTGAATTCGGTAGTTACATGTAATTTATGACCTTGTTACAATAAAGAAAAGTCGCTACAATATGAGTACACCTTGTTGGATTGAAGCATCAGGCGTAATCAAGGATGGAATATACCCATTTTATAATACATATCGGTAATCTGGATGTCTATCACCTGCCATTGCCTCTCCACCATACTTTTCAATTTCTCTTTGCTTTTCTTCAGGAGTCATCTTGTCTCGTCGTTTGTTTTCACGTGCTAAAAGTAGACGCATACCAATGGCACCAATAATTCGCAAGCAGTGACAGCCGAGAGCAATAGCGTTGCCATGGGTATAATTAGGTGGATCATAATAGATCTGCCCTCCTATTACACCTCCTACCACATTCTTTCATATTCCAATCCTAATAAGCTTCATTGCAACATTGATTGATGAATCATTATCCACTTACTCCAACCATTTCAACTATCGCAACCGCAACGGCACGACGAGAGAGACCTGCACTATTATAAAAGAGCAGCATCATGAGCAAGTAGTTGAGGATGACACCATACCACAAGGCAATAAAACTTACAAGCTATGAGTATACCAAGCAGCTTTGACGGGCGTATTACCAGACTATGAATGGGCCAAGTACAATAAATATCGCTGTTGGAAGCATCCATTGATGCCAATGTTATCATTCTCTTACCGTTCCTATCATAGCTAGGCATACCGCAAAGTATCGTACAGCAATCAGGTGATGTGGTACCAAAACCAACATAAGAAAACCGGCAACTCCAAAGAGATCAGTGAGGACCATCTGATAACCACGTTGGACCCACCTCTCTAAATTTATCGCTTAGCTATAGATTCAAGCATGTGCCATCGATTATTGTATCCATACTTACGACTGATCCAGCCTGAAATGATCGATGTAATAAATTGAATAATGTAAGGCGGAGTAGTCAATGCTTGTGATTCAGCTTTGCCCCAGTTGCCCATGCCGTCTACTAAAGATGGGAGCGCCAAACTTGTACCGTGAGATGGGACGAGACCAACAAGCATCATGAACGTAAATAGGTATAGCTTTGGCTCTCTTAGCACAGAGACGGCTGTTCCCCATGAAAAAGATTCCTGCTCCTGAAACGAGTGATCTGCATACTCACGTCGTTAACATTTCCTATGCCCATGATACATGTATAGGTGCTTCATACCTTCCAATAGATATTTAATAGTCATTCTGCGCTCATCTGTAGTCAGGCATTTGGCGGACTCGGGCGTGTTTGGAACAAACCAGAGGATAAAAAGAGCCAAAAGGATCGCTGGACAACCTTCAATCAAAAACAACCTTGACAAAATTGCTTAGTGTTTGATGGCTCTTTGTTTCAATACTACCCATCTTCCTTTTATTGTATACTTACCATTGCCAAGTATTCAAGGTGTGTGTTGGTATCGTGCTGATACCATATGCAATCAATCCACCGACAGCAGCACCCAAAGCCGAGAACGAATAATAGTAGCCTAAACGTTGGCCGAGTTCTCGCCTTGTAAACCATTTTGCAAAAAAGTATCTAATATCAGCATAGATAACGAGTATTAGTGAAGGTGCTATCTCGCGGTACGATTACTATATAGCGCTTACAGGGCACCAGCCATGAACCCTATATCAAAACATATATAGTTAACCTTGTGCGCCTATGGATCAATACACACGTCTCTCTTACCAGCTTCAAAAGTACCCAGAAGAAGTCGTAGTACCATGAGACCTGCATAGTTGGTTATTGCCGCAACAACCATAGTAAGAGAACCCCACATGCTGACAATGAAATCAGTGATTAACAGCGTGAAAGCCTACCCACAACATTAATAACCACTTACAATGCCAGGAATGAAATCCAGTATACACCATTGAATCGTCGCATCATAAGGTTGGATGGGATGTCTGCAAATACATATCCAAAATAAAAAATGGAGAGGCACCAATTGTATTGCTCAGATGTCATATGCAGGTCTTCAATGATGCCGCCCAATTTGGCGTTGCCGATGATGCCCCTTTGTAAAAACGCAAGTTGTCAACGACGTAAGAAAGGGATGGAGCTTTGTAGGTTGTCCACTGTGGCCCTTACCTATCAAGGTAATTCATGAAATACAATGCGCTCATTGGGAATAGCACGTGGAGAGTAATCTTTCTACACACGTTGAAATGAAAGGTCATTCCACCAAGTCTCAATGAACCACACGTAGGTACCCTTCCTTCCTTACCGAAGCGCCCTTTTTTTGATTTTTTGATCTTCCTCGGATACGACCTCCTCATGGAGTACGGTAACATCAAGATTTGGTTTTTCATTATCGGTCGTCTTGATGTCGTGGTCGTCTGACATGGGATGATATGAGACAAAGAAGAATAAAAGTACAAGGGAAGAAAGAACGAAAGATGGGAAAAAAGGGATGCTTGATCTGCACGGCGTGTGTACCAGAGAAATAATGCTGATATCGGTACAGGCCGCAATGGGTTCCTGGATATAGAGATAGCTCTTCTTAAGGTTATATATGATGGTGATACGATCTTTTTGACAGCTCGCTTTAATTTGTTTGCTGTTTGCAATTTGCAACCTTGTATCGATGCACCATCACATCAACGTATACACTCTGCCCTTCTTGACATCCTTTGAAACGTTCAACATTTGCTGTATACATCAAATAGAGGGAGGAGGTTATGCAAAAATATGCAGCCTTAAACAAGGAGTACAACCGGGATATTTCCATTGTTTAATCTCCTTGTGGGTGTCATTTCGAGTTCTCAGGCGGCTGTCAGCTTAAATCATGCTATTGTATTCACACACACACACGCACATACACGCACGTAATCTCGCCCCGTTCACTTGTGTGCTATATTAATCCTACTACAAGACGTGACGTATGGATTTGTTTCAAACGGATGAGATCAAATAAGGAAATCGGCGGATGTACAGGTGCTGTTGTGGGCTCACGAAATTTACTACATAGCCCAACCTAAGATTGTGGGAACAATGATGTCGTTAAAGTTTGTCGTCATCTTTGTGTGCCAAGAGCATCACTACAGCTCGTTAACAGGATCATTATCGATGCATGTAAAGTTGAGAAATATACGTGTGCGAAACGCAGCGATATCACATGCCACCTAAACGCCGAGGTGCATGACCTTTATTTACAACAATGAATAGCAAGAGCTTGCTGATGCATTAATGGTTCATTGAACGAGGCTGGAAAGCTGGGTTGTAGCCTGCACCACGTTCCATTCTATTGTTTGGTTCTTTGCCATGGATGTTAAGTGTAGGGGTTTGGCCATAGCTTTCCGCTCGTTGTTTCTCACGAAAAGCCTTCTCGCGTTCACGCTCCATCGAGATCATTTGCTGTTGGTCCTCCTCACTCATATCAGCTTCCTCCATACGCTCATCACGATCTCTAAAAACACAAGCATGCGTTAGAGCACTCATCCATTGTTGTATGTATAAGATAACTCACTCGGCAGTAGGCAAAGGGGTGTGGTTGGCTTGCTTGACACGCATACCGCCGACCTTTTCTGAATGTGATGGCGTGTGTGAGTCGATGCAAAAAGAATCATGGCATTTGTACTTACGAGCTGGAGGGTGCATGTCAAGGTTGATGTTTTGGTTAGGTTCACTCATGTTTACGAAAAAGAGAAAGATGATGAAAATGAATGACAAGGGTGCACCCGTTGCTTTTATGCATCGGCTGCATGAATCACCGCCATGCCTTTGGGTCATGCCATTTTCTTTTTTTCTATATGTTTCTGATGACCCCAGGAGAACTATTTATACTACGCTTTATAGCCGGTATTCGTAGTGGTAGCAACGTATACAATCCACCGGTCGTGTTGTAGAATTCATTGCATATGGAGAATCATAGACGTTTATTATGCCATGATGATGACTTTATACACTAAAGTCTTCTTCAGACGTAACATTTTGTATCGATGTTCAACATTAGACGTACAAGGGTATAGCAGTGTCAAATTCAAATGTATTACGGCTTATCATGGTGGTCTTCTTAGTTGCTAGAATTGGCACATAAAAAGAAGTTGGCTGCTACAAGCTCAAGCTGATGCTCTGATACAAACTTGGTAAGATCAAAGCAGCGTCGGTCTTGCTTGTTCTCATGGGCCATGGATTGAAAGTTTTGGTTGGCTGATGGCTGTTTGTATAAGAGAAAAAGGTATCTATGCAATCCAGTGTTGGGGCCTGGGCCTGGGCCAATGTAAGGCGTATGATGTTCTTTGATCTCTGCAACATTCGATCCTGCAAAGCAATGTTGCATTAATACTATATGCCATTATTACAGGTTTCATTGTGCCATACCTGAAATGTTGACGGCTATCCAATGTCTCCATGGGCCAAATTGGTGATCAGTGGTGGATGGTGCATCAGGGTCGGTCTATGGTTCACTTTTTGTGTTACAATCTGCTTACATATGCCGAATCTTCCCAAGGTGCAACGCGTTCTCTTTTTTTTACCATGACCAACGTATACGATGCTTCTGGTTCGGGAGGAACAAAAAAGATCTCTGGAGCTTGGGATGTTTCATCGGTCGTCAAAGTATTGCCTAATGTCACTTCACGATCATTTGGATAGGTCACTTGCAACAGAGTCGAAGGAGAGAAACTTTCATTGATCACTGAGAGGAAGTATCCATTTTATCAGTACCCCTAATAACGTGTGGACCATAACGGGTGATGTATACTACCTTCAGGAATGAGGTTAGCTTTTTGTAAAGCACCTTTGAGATTCATATCAGTGGTCAAAAGCGGCATGATGTAATGTTATTCAAGAGTGTGAAGAAAAGAGAAAGGAAGAAAGGGACCCAAATCTCACGGAAGCAACCTAAATTTGTGAATACCCGAAATCGCCGAGGATGGCAATGGCTGATGATGATGCATGAAGTTGTTACACGAGATGATGTGTCCTCTTTATTTTACACCTTTTAGGATGGGGTATGATTTACGTCGTTATTGTATGATTCATAGACTCTTTGTATTGGCATCCATAATGTTGTCCCTGATGGGTCTCTACGTAGTCGTTCCCGCATTTCCACAACAAAGGGCGTGATGTCTTCGATCGAAATGACCCACTCGGTTGCATAGCGCCGCAATGTTTCGCCACGTAAACCCAGCTGGATGGCACGTCGTTGTAGTCGTTGAGGTGTCAACGCTGGTACATAATCCGGATCCCATTGAAGACGCACCTCGCCACTTGTTTTGAGCTGCTCAAAGTTTTCCTTTGTGCCATGGATTTCTTGGACATACTTGCTACCCACTGCATTCGCCACAATAGAATCAAATCCTGCACGCTTCATTTTGATGGCCAATGTGCGCTCTTGACGAGATTTTGTGTTCCACCCGCTCCTGTATTGCATCCATGCAAAGCTGGTCTTGATCCAGGACATGCGACTAAAGCTGAAAGCATCACCACCAAAACGCTGGTGCTTGACAGCATACTCAGCAATCTCAGGTGAATAAGCTTGGTATACTACAATCGAATCCTCGTCAAAATGTCCAATAATATAGTTTCCTATAGAGGGTAACCCTTGTTCTTGCTTGTAAGGCTCAATGGTAAGAGTATGAGGAGGAAAAGTTGATGGTTGTATTGATGACATTGTGATTTAGCACCCCTTTTCTCTCTCTATTGTTGCTTCCCAATATATACTACTCTCATCCTTACTGCGCCACAACACTGATAAAAGAAATCACTTGTGCCACCCAACCAACCGCAGCATGTTACTCAATACTAGAAGATATTTACAAAGTACGATAATGTGGAATAGGGGAATGGTTATCATCATTTACAACGTGTTGGCATCCAGGGAACGTTGAATAGCTGCATAAGCGAGAAAAATGGAATGATCATGCATCTCTTGTGTGGGATCGGGCGTATCATTTTGTGGAAGTATAAGCTCATGATCCATTGGGATTGAATCGTCATCCTGCTGTTGTGTCGTTTGTGGTGATGTTGGCACGTGTTCTTCTGGTGCAGAGCGAATGATAGCTAACTCAACTTGGCCTAGACGATCGATCAATGGTCTCCTTGGTGACGACGATAGATTGGATAAAAGTTCTGCAAATGGTGTGATTCCACATCCTTTCAATCCAATCATCTCGAGCCCTTCACTATGCTGGATTAGCTTGCGTACACCTCCTTGAGAGACACCTTCGCAATATGAAATGTCGAGAAATCGAAGCTGAGGTAGATGATGTTGGATCGCATCCAAAGAAATGTCGGTGATAGCACAAGCCATAAGTGTCAAGTATTCAAGATGGGGGTGAAGTTGAACAAATTGGACCACAGCATCATCACCAATCTGATTACGACCGGTTACAGAGAATGATGTGAGTGCTGGAATGATCGTTTGTCCCGTTTCATCATCCACAGTAAGGTGTTGCATAAACTCATTCATTGATCCTTGGTCGCTGCATACAATGTCGAGATGTTTGAGACGATGAAAAGCGCGGAGATCGTAAGCTGTATCCTGCGCATTGAGCCATTTGCACCCTGATAAATCCAAGTACTCGAGTGGGCACTCTGCAAATGGTAATAGTGTCATAGAATTGAGCTTGGAACAGTCTCGTAACGTCAATCGTCGTAAGCGCTTGCAACGTCCAAGGTAATGTGCTGAACGGTAGGTGATATCGGCTCTCTCAAGCTGCAGCTCTTGTAGTTGCTGGCAAAGTTCTGGTAGCTTGCAAATACTCTTGTCAGTCAATCGTTCTGCATTCTCGACAATGAACTCTTCAAGCTGTGGCATGTATTGAACAAGGTTGATGCAATCATGGTCCCCAATGCTGTGTGTGTCGACATCCACTTTGAAACGTCGTACCCAATGGCCGAGTGGTTTGCGACTAGATGCCAAGCATCTCACGAACTTTGAAAACTGGTTGTTTTGAGACAAGTCGGGTGCTCTCCAAAGCAGTGGTATAGCTCCTTCGTTAAAGTGTTTGCAAGTCAATGCGCATTGGAATAAGTCATATTGGGAAGGTAGGACTTGAAAGATCAAAGCTAGGATTTCGGGAGGAAGGTCGTTGATTTTCATGCTGTGATACAAGGAAGCGAAAGAGAGGCGACTCCTCCATATGAGCAGATGCCCAAATACAAATACCCCATTTATTGATAACCGTATATCTATGTACTAGACGTAAAGGTACACACACACACACACACACACCCATATCTATATACTTGCCCCATAGCATCAATGATCATGTGATTTGGCATCTTTGTATAAAGCCCACTATAATTTCCCAGAGGCGCCCTTGAATACCGACAACCTTTTATGTCTCCTCTCTTCGTTCACAATGGCCGTGTCAAAGATCCGCACAGTTGCTTGCTTGCATCCATCAAGTAGACCTTCCTTGTCGTCACCTCACATTCAAATCAACACCTTCGCTTCGGAATCTTTTATCACTATCGACAATCCACCTGGTAGGCTCTCTTTCAACACTCGTTTATGCTCCTAGATCGTACTGATCGTTATACATAAGACATTACCGCGTTTGGACAAATCAGGTACTTGACGACAGTAAACCCCTTCGTCTACGTATCAACGGACTCATTGTGCGCATATGTAGACAACGATACAACTTCTCTCGGTGTGTAACACAACCTGAACAGTGCAAACCTGAAGTCGAAGATCTGGTTCAAAAGGCTCTTGAAGGTATGTACCGTATTTCATGATAGCGATGATAGAGGGTTCTCATACTACATGATGCAGGATACAATTCGGCTGCAGTTTTCATGAGCACGGGGTAAGCATTCTTCGATGGGGATGGGGTGAGTCGAAGAGTATTGATGACATGATGATATCTAGGCCTTTGGATCCATTCACGAGCAGGTAGGCGTCATATGGCTTTGTGGTCTATCCTTATACCTTTAACAATGAAACCTAGACAAACAATCCTTCATCAGCTTTTATCTTACCTCGATGAGCAGCTCAACTACGTGAACGAATCAAGGAAAAGGGATGGGAAACGAAGCATTCAATTGGATTATGCGTGAGTATATTATCATTTAGGGAAATTAGACATTTTACATTTACATGAACCAATTTAGCTTCCTAGGTTTTGGTGACAACAACAACTGCTACGATCTACGGGCGGACCGCAAATTGAAGAGTAAGTCCATCCTTTGTTCTTCATTTCATTGTGCTTACATCGATGACAAAGAGCAATACATTGGCGAGCACGGATTGGATACCATTATGCGAAGAGTCAACAACGCCAATGACATTTGGAAGAATACCAAAGAAGGATCACGAGTGCCCTTTGTTTTGAGGCTTCGGTTATCGGATGATCGCCATTTCCTTGGAACGTTGACCATTATCGACTTGTTATTCCCATGGCGTCAGCCGTCAGCTGTCGGTGATCAGCATTATGCATTCCAAGACCTTGGTAAACACCTATCCATCATACATTATCCTTGTAGCTGATTCCATATTCGTTATTTCAGTGCAAGTTCTTAACGACTACGCGGATTTGGAGTTCGAAGGCAGCATCAGCAACTCAACGAATCATTTGCTCACCAAGATCACAGCTGAATGCTTTTGTGGACCATGCAAGACAGCCGTTTTTGCGTACATTAATGTGAGTGCATAATATGACATAGATCCCATCTTTATCTAACATTGCATACAGGAATATCCCGACAACGTGGTGAGAGATACGATCGATACCTTGGAGCTCATGCAGACAGTGCGGAGAATAAGGACCG
Organism: Lichtheimia ornata; assembly: GCF_029851405.1. Taxonomy (NCBI): domain Eukaryota; kingdom Fungi; phylum Mucoromycota; class Mucoromycetes; order Mucorales; family Lichtheimiaceae; genus Lichtheimia; species Lichtheimia ornata. The sequence continues at coordinate 147,121 of NW_026695395.1, forward strand.
TTGCCATACGCAATACGGTGGACAACCGAATGATCGACGTGTATAAGCAGCAATTGAACACCTTGCAACGCAAATATGAATCGGAGCATGTAAGTATACTTGTAGAATTCCTATTATTACAAGGTTACTGATTTTCTTAAAGATTAGAGCAAGCAATCTTGAGACCGAGTTGAATAACGCTGTTCAGCAACTCAATGTTAAGGATATGGACCTTCATCGAGTCGAAGTCGACGAGGCACGCGCACGGCATGAATCGGACGAAACAAGGAAGATGATGGAGAATCAATTGGAGAAGGTAGGATCTGGATAGAGAGAGTGTGTGTTTGTTTCCAGCAGCATGTTATGATGGATGGCTTTAATGGATGTTTGTTATGTAGATGGGGCGTCGTCTGGAATTGGAAAGGTTGAAAGCTGTTTATGAAGAGTCAAAACATGTCACCAAGGCTATAGAATTGGATGGGAAAATCATTCGGCTCAGGTCTACCCTATGTAAGTTTGGATGTGATGGAATCAAAACTAGGCGGAATGCTAAATTGACACTTTCATATGTAGTTTGTGCCAGTGCTGCTAGCGTGAAACACCAAGAAGATCTACAAAACGCCTATGCCAGAATCCAAAAAGATGAGCAAATCATGCAAGAACAGCTTTCGGTCATTCATCAACAGGACACTACGATTCAAGACATGAAGGTATAATATAGGGAAAGTGAAGGTATATGATTACAGAAAAGCTGACGCTAAGACTCGTAGGATGCAAAGACAGCAGCTGATGAAGAAAAAGAGCGTCTAACACAAGTCGTTGAATCGCTGAATGTAAGTAACTATGGGAGGTGTTGGAGAAGAGGTGTTAAACATGTATTTTATATATCTGTAGGATGAAATTGAGAAACGGCAGAATGAGCTGGATAACAAAAAGGCGGTCCTTGATAAAAAGATGAACACCATTCGTCGACAAAAGGTAAACAAGGAGCTGAGCGGAGCCATAGAGCATTACTGATACCTTAATCTAGGAGGCTCTTCAACAAGCAAGGCAGCGTTTAGACGATCAGGATGAGCTGCTTGAATTGAAGCAATCAGCGATCAAATCGAAAGATGATCATGTCACAAGATTGCGTGTGAGTGGATGAGAATGACGAAAGCTAGCAGAAATCACTTGCTGATCCATATCATAGGAGCTCCTTGAAAGAAAGCAAAAGCAGCAACGAAAATCTGAAAAGAAGGCGGTGGATGGAAAGACACTGGAGGATCTCGAAATGCTTGTTGAATCTCTCAAGGTATCATATATTTATGGAATACAACATGGGCTTGACTTCGAGATTTGTTAACAATGAATTACAGGGTGATCTTGCAGAAGCGGAGGATGGGAAAAAGGCTCTAGAAAAAGTCATCCACGAAGCGAAAGAGCGTGCAAAATCGCAAGAGAAGACTTTGAGAGCACAGGAGGTAAGTGTCATGTAGAGCTATTTTATTGTGCAATGCAAATACTCACTATCTTTTCTTAGAGGACATTGACTAAAGCAGAAAAGCAACAAGCTGACTATAAACATGCTCAGGTACATATCATAGGTTGTAATGCTTTAAGGAATATCACTTGTACTAATTCACGATGTAGGAGGCAGTGAAACAACTTGAAGGCGAGAAACGGAGATTTATGACTGAAATATCTCGTTTCACCAGGACGTCGAGCTTGATGGAAGATCGAATACGCCAACTGGAGAGGGAGAATTACAACCTTGTGAATGGATTATCAAAGGGATCGGGCGAACAAGAAGCACGAAATAAGGAGGAGGAGCAGCCACAACCACAACAACAGCAACAACATGGTAACAACGACGCTCATATTGTGGATGACACATTTGAAGAGCATGCAGTGGAATCCCCATCAGCTACCAACAAACCAGTGGCCAGGAGTCTTTCTCGTAAATTGAAGCAGATGAAGCAACAAGGAAACAGCAGCAAAGCTACCAACAAAAAGGGAACTCCTCGTCGTGAGCAACAAACTTCATCATCACCAGAACCAATTTTACTATCAGAAGCTGACCAGTCACCGATTTTGGAGTATCTCGGTAGCGATTTTGAGCCTGTTTTGCGATTACCAAATGTCGGCGTTGGTGAGAATGGTGATGATGACACGCCACTCGTCGATCGTTCAGTTACCGAAGAGATGAAAAATGTTGAAGATCATCGAGATAATAATCAATCCAACACAATGGATACACAACAACATGAAGGACCAAATACTCGACAAAAGAATCGACGAGACGATAATCAACCCCGTGTTGTTTCAGCTTCTCAAGATGCTACGCTGGATACACAGCAATCTGATGGACCAAACACTCAACAAACGAATCAACAAGATGATATCCAATCTAGCGCTGTTGTACCCTCTCAGGATGATACAGTGGATACTCAACAATCGATATCATTGGAGAATTCACAACCCGAATATCCCCAACAAAGGCAACGACGTCAAACCAGGAAACGAAGAAGACTTGCTGATCTAAAGAAAAGAGAGGTCGAGGATTATGAAGGAGATCTTAGTCCATTGTCCAAAGTACAACGTCTCATTAACGACAACGATAAAAAATAGTAGTGTACCTTGTGTAAAAATTTGTACCATATATACCTTTATAGCATAATATGAATCATGTGTTGCTTTTTCTTTTTACCTCGAATGTTGTTCTGTCACACAAAATACACCGAGTGCATGGTCTCATCATCCAATGACGCATATAAATGTACCTAAATAGGTGAATAATGTCAAATAGCTTGTGCATGCATGTAAAGCACATGATGGTCTTATAGGTTGTGGTATAAAGTTTGAAGAGGATTATGGTCATATTACGCACTTTGGTATAGCTTACATACCTATCCTGCTCAGCATAGCTCAGCATGACAAAATTGCGCTCTTACCCCCGTTGTACTGTCGCGGTGATCTTTGATACCCGGTTGACGGGAGTACCTGATCGTCATCTTTGTATCTCAATTTGGCATTGTGTAACAACTCTATGACGCCATAGAAGATCTTACGCTGAGCCACCCACGATTTCTTTCCTCCCCACATTTGTGAATACCATATAAAAGAGTAATCGATTTACCGTTTTTCCTTGTGCAGATCACTATTACACTACGATGAAGTATGCAAACATTCAAATACCTCCCAGCGAGGAAGACGGCGTTACATTCCCAAAACTGAACAATGTTGTCACGATCGAGAATTGCTTCTATTACATCTCATTAATGGAGCGGTTCCTCCAATACAAGAGCACCTTGGGACCTGATCTTGTTAAAATAATGCTTTCCCGTGCCGAGGTGCGCTATACACGTTGGCTACGATATATCCAGGACCAATACAAAGCAAGCCAAGAACCCGAGATAATTCCGCCCCCTTTAGGTAAAAGCCAATGCATCGTTTAGCTTCAATGTATGGGTGGTAGTCTAACTTTTCAAAGACGTTGCTTACATGTGGCATGCCCATATGCTTAGTCCTTTCCGTTATTTTGAAGACCTTGCACGTAACGTTCAATTTCAATCTTTCAAAGCAGACTTCCCGTTGAAACTTTTGGTAAGCACACACCAAAACAGAAACCACCCTCGGCTGCATGTTCACGTGAAGATTAACTTTGATAAATCCATTTAGCATACCAATGGATTGATGCCAGAGCCAAGTGCGAAAGATCTTCAAGTTTGGAAAGAGCTTTATGGTGATGATGAGCCATATAATCTTACAGCCGACAATGTGAGCAAGGGCGATTTCACTATGGAGTGTAGCTTCTGCAACAAGGACATGATTTGTTCATGGTTTGTAGCTCATGCATCTCATCAAATGCAAGTAACACAAAACTCATGTTTCTTTTTATGCAGGCCGCAATACACCAATTGGCGTTTTGATCCCAACGTGAGCATCCAATGCCACCATTGTCATGAAGAAACAACCGTATACACCGTCTCACTAAGGAATTTTGCAGTGGATGTAGAACGTACAGGATGTCGACTAGCGTAAGCAGTGACAGGGTTGAGTCATTATGAACGTTTAGCTAAGATACTTTGTGTAGCGGCACATTGCTTAGACGTAATGGATCATTGCGTTTGATAGATTATCCTGAATCTCGCGCCATGGACCAACTTGTTGAAATCGGCAAGAGATTATATCCCACAACGGGTCTCTTTGATCCGAAGGACTCGATCGATGACTTAATAGAAAAGATCGAAGCTTGTTCAAAGGAGAAGGATTGCACCTTCCCTCACCTCACAACTCGTAAGTATATTCGCATGGCATGTATCATATTACGTATCCATGCTCATGCGGCGTATGACCACATTAGGCATTGTTGGTTGCATTCGATCGGCTTACCATGGCAACCCATCTCCATTTTCTATCGACTTGATTCAGGCGGTTGGGCGACAGCATGACTTTAATCATAAGGCAACACAAGTAGTCAATTGGCAGGTTCCCTTTGGTATTGGTCGCGGCATTCGGCAATACTACAAGTTTCTTACTATGATGAGGCGTCATCGTGGCGAAATATTGGTGCCCACTCTCGAGATTGGTATGTACATACATAGATCCTCGGTAATAACAATACTATCATCATGTCAAGTTAACACGCCCTGAAAAGATCTTGCATGGCACACCCATATGCTTCACCCACAAAAGTACCGAGAATACACATTACAGCGAGTGAGGCAGTATGTCAATCACGATGACAATATCGATCCCGTCCAATTGGCCAAATTTGAAGCGACAACCAACAAATTATGGAAGAAAAGCTACAAGGGCAAGAACTTGCTTAATGACAAGGTTTGTGTAATGGAACATGAAACGATTGTTCTCGTGCGCTAACCCTGTATGCTTATTAGGATAACGATCAGCCAATGGATGACGGTGGAGGAAGAAGTTTGTTTAACAAAATCAAAGGAGCAGTGCTCGCCGACGATCCAGGTGATTTTGTTTATGGAAATCTTCCAGATGGCATTGTCATCGTAGCACCAGGGTAAGTGTGCAATCACAATGAAGCATACAAATGATGTCATTATTTGACAATCCTCGTTTGCCATATAGTGAAACGGATTTGCATCTTGATTCAAGTTGTCATGATCGACGTAAGGGTTACCCTAATCATTGCATATGCATCGTGTATTCATGGCCTTTATAGGAAACGTGGGAGCGCTTTATCAAATTTATCGTGAATCGGCTGATGCACAAGCTACCACGTATGACGCTGTTCAAGGCACTGGCTACGGCTACATTGGGTAATGACATCCCCAACGTCTTTTCGTCACCATGTACTAAACCTTCTCATAGCAAGATCAATTGTGCAGCATCAAACATTGGTACCGATGAAACGAATAAGACGTGAGTAGTATATAATGTTCTAAGCACAATGGCTCAGTACATGACTCTAACTCGCGCTTATAGTATAAGTACGCACATCGGAAAAGGTCGAAAGCATAGCAAGGTGATTGCGTACTGATATAATGATATGCTTTTATAGACGAATCCTCAGCACCTGACAAAGAAGTATACTGGCACAAAGGTAAGAAAACCGCTTTATCCCGTTTTAAAGTATGTAACTAATATCACACGCATGAATTCAGATATGCGACTATCCTCAAAGAGCATTTGGGTCGTGGCCCGTCATACCAAGCTGACAACTGGATCAGAGAAAACCACCATAAGCCCTGAAGTAGCCAGTCAATTGGGTGAGCTTACTAGCTACGGTGGTAACAACAAAGGCGGCTGTGCTGGTGGTGGATGTGCTGGTGGCGGCTGTGCTGGAGGACCGGGTATTCCTTTCCAAGGCTATGTGTCTGGTGCCTTTTAATGGAATAGGCAATTGGTAGACCATCCAGTAAAAAGAATAAAGCGAGTTTTACTGAATGTTTCAAATGGACTGTAATGAAAAGATCAACTCATCTTTGTATCAGAAAAGGCATATACTTCTTACAAGACCAATAATGAAATCACATCCTTTATTCCATCTAGTAAGCTATACTATCCATCATCCACAAGCAAGCAAGAAGGGGATTAAGCTAGCAAGGTCCAAGTGGGGCAATAAACAATGTTTTATTTCGTCTAGCTGCATTGTCACGATCGTCGTCGTCGTAAGATAATGGAATCTTGCAGGCCTCCTTGTAGATGTCAGCGAGATATGGAGGGGGGCAATCAGGTAACATCATCTTGGCAAGGGAAGGCAACCCACGCTTGTTTGTGTCATTGTTGTAATCATCGCCATTGTCGTATCCATCGTAATCGTCATCATTATCGTCATTGTCGTAATCATTGTAATCATTGTCAACCTCGTAATCGTCGTCATTTTAAATAAAAAAGCAAGCCTATAGAGTCTTTGACGCGATCCAAGAAGCTTTTCCAACACACTTGGCTAGTGCAGAGCGACGCAGCGGCCACTTGATACAGGCTGGGACTTGAATTTAAAGAGATGATGATGCCCCCAAGTTACATTGCCTGACCAAAGAACCCTATTCAATTCATTATCAGCACACATACACAATAAACGCCCTTTTTCATTGTTTGTTTCATTGCACTTGCCTTTTCCATATACACAAAGACCCGTTGTTGTTGGTTACTGGAAACCGAACACCATGGTGTAGGGTAGTTAAAGCCGAAACAAAACCCCAAACGAGCCCACGTCTTGAGACTCAACTTGCCCTCTATACAAGCTAACACGTCAATGGAACAAGTTCTGCTGCAACATTGGACTCTGAATGTACCTGTTGACACCAAGCGTAGAGCGGGAATAGCAACGAACAAGAGGAAGCAACCATGTCGCCATGGCTACCACCATCCACCCACACGCTCATTCCTCAGCACTTGGACACGCTCACTCCCTGACAATGCATGTTCAGAACTACATTAATACCTCACAGCCAACAAGAGCACTCTTTGATAACACATTACCTACCTTGATCGCAATGTCGTGAATGGAATAAGGAAAGGTGGGAGAAAAAGAAGAGAAGCGTTGTCTCAAGTCGTGGAGCTGCTGTCCCCCAAGTTTAAATCCCCCTACTGCTATTACACTGAGGCCACTCATCAATTACCCTATACACACCATCCACCTATCATGATAATCACCCTCACGATAGACAACAGGTACACGTAAATAAAAGAAATGATGATCCTCACGTATAGCAAAAGGGTGTGTGCCATTTTACACTCTACATGATAATGATGATCCAACAACAGCCATTGCCTTACTATCAGGTCAACTCGAATCAAGAAAGTTGAATGGTGGAGATGATGGGCTGGAGCAAGACAATCGTTCGTATGCATTGGATTGGACAACAAAGGTGAATGGGAGGACTAAGGTTATTAGCTGGCATTTTGAACTATTCCTAGATAGTGTACAAGAATCATGCATCGCCTGTGCTGAATGACTCAAGTTACACAA
>NW_026695396.1:0-35998 GCF_029851405.1 Lichtheimia ornata
CTCCTGCTTCAGACATTCATTTCCATGATTGGATTATGTTGATCCGAGTTGATTTGGCTGAGCTACGCTCATACAAGGTTACTTCAGTTGAGCAACATAGAGCATGGTTAGATGTGTGGATTGATGTAATCCCTCTTTGGCTGTATCTCGGTCAAATCAACTCGGATCAGCATAATCCAATCATGGAAATGAATGTCTGAAGCAGGAGAATCGCTCACGTGTCATAGAGTGGACAACAGTGGCTATTGTGAAGAAATGGCTGTTAGCTCGCAATGTACGGGCTTTTGTCAACAGTATATAGTATCATCCTTCCATCCTTCCAGTCATGCAAAGTAGCTGAGTTACACAAAGAGGTCCCTCTGCATCTTTTGCTCTGCCAGGGTCCAGCGACTTGACATTGAACGAAGACCACTTCCCATATAGCATCATGCTTACAAACATAAAGGTGCCTGTATCTCCAAACTTTACAATGAAACGTGGGGTTTTTATTAGAGCAATGAATTCGGCTTGGCCAACAGCACCTTGTGTGAAAGTTTCACGATCAAGCTTGCCAATCCCAGATTTCGCAATGTCGCCACCAGCCAAACTGGATCTGGGGGGTCGACCTCTTCGACGACGACGACCAAAAAATATTTTTTCGGCTGTTTGCGACATTGAACGCGAAACTTTCACACAAGGTGCTGTTGGCCAAGCCGAGCACATTGCTCTATTCAAAACCCCATGTTTCATTGTAAGATCTTGAGATATGGGTGTCTTTATGTTTGTAAGCGTGATGGAGTTGCTTTTTCCTAGTGGATGGTGTCGGCTGCATTAACGGAAAGATGAAGAGCTGAGTGAAACCGCACGTGGTGGTTACACAAACGCGTCCTTGACAGGTTGCTACACAAAATGGATGATGATGATGATTGCCTTTTGTGAAGGTGCGTAAGTAAACAGCATCCAATAATGAAGGTGTGTCAAGGTATGCATCACATTTGCATGTAGAAGAAAATCGAGCTGCATAAACCAACTTGTATATGTAAAAAGATACATATACATATTGAATGAGTCACTCATCCTGAAACTCAATGGAGGGATCTCTTCACTTTTTCTCTTCTCAAGCTCATTCCACTTCCCACTCCTCCTTATTGTATCACAAAAGCCATGTACTTCTTGCATGACCGATAACCGGACCACCTTTATTACATCTTCGAAGCAATAGTATGTAATCCACGAGCTAGCAACCTCCAACAAGCGTGTAATAAATAAACAATGCTTTATTTCATCTAGCTATCTTGCTACGTACCGTACATTGCCACCACCATCGTCGTAGTCGTCCTCCGTCATCATTCCTACTCGTACTCGTCACCAGTCGTCAATCTCATCCGTCACACCAACATCCAAAAATACACAAGTTGAAAAGAATGGGATCTTGCAGGCTTCCTTTTGAATCTCGTTGTCGTCATCATTGTCATCGTTGTAGATGGGGTGATCATCGTAATCGTTATTGTTGTGAATGGGGTAATCATCATAATCGTCGTCTCTATAAATAAGAAAGCAAACAAGTTAGACCATACGATGCCGGGAATGATGACGATTTGGTATACCGTTAGGCGATCCTCTCCAAGGAAGAAAGCAAATCAGAAGGAATTCACAAACCAAATCACCACCATACGAGCAACGTCGGGCGATACCTTGTTCTTGAGAAAGCACTGCACGGATCACGCAAGGCCAATTCGATCCATGGCAAGGAAGGACGTCACTTACGTAGAGTCCAGGCTCATAATTGTCCTCATTCATCCTCTCCAAAGAAAGAATGATCCTCAATCCTCCAATCATTTTCCCACCTCATGAAAAGAAAACCTCAACGGAAAGAACGAGCCTATCACGAGAAGAGAGTGTTGGTTCAACACATTCACAAGCTGTTGCAAATCTCCTTTTACCTTAACACGGTGACCATGCTCTTCCAAAAACCCATCGTCATCGACCCATCAACTCAAACGCAGGCCTATAGAGCCCTGAACGCGTTCCAAAACGCTTTTCCAACACACTTGGCTAGTGCAGAGGGACGCAGCGGCCACTTGATACAGGCTGGGACTTGAACCCAAAGAGATGATGATGATGCCCCCAAGTTGCATTGCCTGACCAAAGAAACCTATTCAATTCATTATTAACACACACACAATAAAAACCCTTTTCATTGTTTGTTTCATTGTACTTGCCTTTTTTACATATACACAAAGACCCGTTGTTGTTGGTTACTGGAAACCGAAAAACCATGGTGTAGTAGTGTAGTTGAGCCGAAACAAAGCGCCAAACGAGCCAACGTCTTCAAACCAAACTTGCCCTCTATACAAGCTAACACGTCAATGGAACCAGTTTGGCTGCAACATTGGACTCTGAATGTACCTCTTGACACTAAGCGTAGAGCGGGAATAGCAACGAACAAGAGGAAGCAACGGTGTCGCCATGACAACCACCAACCACCAACCACGCTCATTCCTCAGCACTTGGACACACTCACTCCTTGACAATGCATGTTCAGAACTACATTAACACCTCACAGCCAACAACAGAACTCTTTTATAACACATTACCTTGATCGTGATGTCGTGAATGGGACAAAAGCAGAGGAGAGAGAAAAAGAAGAGAAGCGTTGTCTCAAGTCGTGGAGCTCCCGTCCCAAGTTTAGATCCCCCACTGCTATTACACTGAGGCCACTCAATTACCCTATACACACACGCGTACACACACACGCACACACACGGGCTCGCTTGGTCGATGTTTTATTACCCAATGGTCTTGGATTTGCCATGTTCTCGTGATCCGATCATTCTCGCTGCTTACCGAACACGCATACCAATATTAAGAGCAGTTGACAACATGGGAGGTCATCTTTATGATAATGGGGATGTGCACTAGGCGTACAAGTGATCGATTTCCTTGATAGATTTCTTATCACCCGCCCTATTTTGGCCGATGTATGATGGATAGACAACATCGCACTAGGCTCTTCAGACTTAATCCTGGTATATACGTCTCATCAATTTATCATCTCATGCATCAATTTATCAATGCATCATCCCCAACACACACAAAAATCCACGCAATGCACAATAAAAGGATGTTATCGCCGCGCACCGTACTGCCACATCTCTCTTTTCTCTACCATACTATTTTGATTGCTTACGAGGTCAAATTTCCAAGATTTTGTACGTATCCCATTTCTTGCAAGCCTTGTGAATAAGTGCTGATCTTTTGTTGTCTTTCATAGTGCTTTATATTTATCCTACACTCATTATCGTTGTATTGCGATATTGTATTCTTGTAACGAGGTAAAGTCTGATCATGTTGCTTGATGATTCACTACTCATACACGCCACCTTGTTACTTTCGATATAGCTATCTCTTTGTGAAGCATCCGCAAAAGTTAGTTTTGGTACCATGGTCCACGTTGGGTGCTGAAATTGACATGGTGCAAATAGCAGGGGAACCACCCTCAACTCCCATGGTGGTGATTTAACGGCTTCCTGAAACAACGACACAACTGATCTCTCCACTTTTCACAATTCTGCCACTCCTGTCCCTATCGCTCACGAATAACATCATTTATCTCGCACGTCAAACTTCAGCACTGATGCTTTCTCTATTCCTAAACCCAAATTCAAAATAATTTCAATGCTATTGTTGATAAAACTTAAAAAAGAAAGCGTGCCAATTTGTTTCGATGAAAGTGTGCCAAGTCATTTGGAAATTTTTGTGCCAACGTGTTCCGGGAAAGTGTGCTGAAGTGAGTTTCCATATTTGTGCCAATCGCTTTAGCCAGGCTGTGCCAAAAGTTTATGAAAGAAGTGTATGAAACTCGATGAAAACAACATCATGGTTCTCGTGCAACAAGCGGCTGTTAATGTCGTACGTACTAGAGTGTGTTATGTATGTTTGATTCGTAGTGATGGTGAAGTTTGAAGATAAGAAGAAAACCAATGGCTGATAACATAATATATAGCAACGTGAGAAGAGGATCACAACTTGCACCACAATACAAAACAAACCAAAACCTGGTTGTCATCATGCAGGAGAACAACAATGTAAGCCAAGTTTGTTTCTAGGCGCCTGCAGTGCCACACACGCGCCCTCAAAGTAAGCTCCCAGACTCGGGACACTCTCCGCAACAAGATCATGCATCCCTTTCACCTTCCCTTTACTCATACTTGGATCAATACCACTATTTTAATATGCCAACTACTACTTTCTTTACCCTCGTCCTTGTCCATTTTCCATGTCGAGCGCAGCATCAAGCAGCGCACCTTCCTCTGATGGCGTCATTCGCTCCCGAGTAACCGAGGCTTTGCAGATCTCAGGATACCGCTTTACCAATGCCACACACATCCCAACCACCGATCATTACGATAACGTCACTCTTGTCAATGGCTACCGGTAAGACTTTAGAGACAGGGATCATGAAGCATCGATTGACGTGTCATTGCACAGCGTATCGGATAAGCGAGCAGTGGTTGCCAAGGTATCCACCAACAGCCTGCTAATTGAACGCGAGTATTACATCATAAGGCAACTCTATCAGACAGCTGATGGTCCTTCATATCTTGGTAAGTAGCACGTCCTTACTATACGCGTGTCTTATTGAGTGCCTTGGTTACGGTTGTATAGTGCGTCCCTTGGAGTATGCTTATTTGTCGTCAAGCGGACTTGCCGTTGCCATTTATGCCGACGCCCATGGCGACCGATCATCCAGCAACCGCACCATTGACGACATTGGCACCTTCCTACGATTAGCAATACGGTGCACAGACATCATGGAATTCATCCATCGCCACAACACTATCCATGGTCAACTTAATATGGGAGCATTCTGCTGGAACAGCAATGATACCATGGATACTACACGCTTATGGAACTTTGCAGGCAGTGGCAACAGCGCATCGTTTGAAAAGTATCTCACAAGCGAAGGGTGGAAAAAGTACCAACACAGCCAAGCCATCATGGAGAGCCAACTCATGTACATCAGCCCTGAACAAACAGGCCGCACCACCTACATTGCTGATCATCGTGCCGATATCTATTCCTTGGGCGTCATATTCTTTGTATTGCTGACAGGCCAAATGCCTTTTCATGGAGGACCCTTGAAGATTGTCAACAGCATCTTGAGTCGTAAAATGCCAGCTGTGCATGATGTCCAATTGAATGTCCCTGAAGTGATATCGCGGATCATTGAAAAGATGACATGCAAGACCCCAGAGGAGCGATACATGAGTATGCACGGTGTCAAATGCGACCTGGAAGTGTGCCTCCACCGATTGAAAACAAGTGATACTAAGGTAAGGAGTGGTACACAACCAGTGTTGGGAAGGAAAATAGGAGGTGTGTGCGTGCGTATGTGTGACATATCAGTGTGATGATGATCCAAGTTTATCTCGTTTATGTGTGGGGGGGGGACAAGGAAACAAGTTTTAAGGAGAAGGGTGATGTGTTGCCATACATATTGTCTCACGCTATATCCACTTAGACTATCGCCTCGTTTCCATTGGCACAGCGTGACATTGCGTCCGTGTTTATGATACCGCGAAATGTTTATGGTCGGCAAGCTATCATTTCTGATATGGTGAATATCATCGAGCGATTCGTGAGCCAATACAAGCCTTTGAAGATCCACAGCAACAAGTAAGGTGTTACTCTTACAACATCGAGCAACAGCGATCCCGATTCTTCAGGGCACAAATCAGCGTCAAGTCCAAAATCATTGCATGGTCATGATAGCAGTGATGTTTCCAGTGTTAGTAGTAGGCTTGTATCAGTCAATGGAAAGCACGTAGCTACTGTGATTGGAATTTATGGACCTGGAGGCATTGGTAGGTTGATTGATGAACTTTTGAATGCGTTGCCGGTACTCAATGATACATATTTCTATCATCATCATCAAGGAAAATCCACCTTGTTCAACTCAGTGCAGCCTTTGGCAAGAAAGAGTGGGTAAGGGAACTGAATGGCCATTGGGGAATGATTGTATTCCTAAACAAAGGCAACTAGCTATATCACATCTACCAAGTTTGATTCAAGGAACAAGGTCCCCTACAGTGGGTTGCTACGGTTGATGTCGCAAGCGCTACAGCAAATTTTATCCGAGACCGAAGAAGAAGTTTATCGATTTTTCAATCACTTGAAAGCATGGCTTGGTGCACAATTTTCCAACATTTCAGTACTGGCGGATTTGGTACCAGAGCTCAAGTCATTGTTGATTGCTTCGGGACACAAGGATGAAAATGCGAATACCGAGATACCGATGAAGGCGGATAATGCCGAAGCTCGTTTACGTTTCCACAACCTTTATGTTGAAGTCTTTCGTGCTGTGTCGCATTGGCGTATGGTGACTATCGTAAGTTGTCATAGAGGATACGTTGATGGGATGATGACTAATGCATACATTCTATAGTTTATTGATGATATCCATCAAGCGGGTAAGATGTGAAAGGGGTAACAGTGTGTATGTGCTATGTTTTATGATGCTAATCATGTATTGTAGATGATCCTTCAATCGATTTATTGCAAGCGTTGCTTTTATCAAGAATCAACATCCTCGTGTTTATGTCATATCGTGATCAGGAGCTGAATCAAAAGCAATCAGGGATACTGGAGAATGAGTTCGCGAACATCCAATTTATCGAGGTCGGCACATTGAAGCTGGACGCATTGACCGATTTCGTTTGTGACACACTACACCGATCACGAGATACAGAGCGCGACTATGTCACTCCACTTGCATTGGTGATACAAAGGAAAACCAACGGCAACGCATTCTTTGCGGCACAATTACTTCAAATGCTGGAACGTAAAAAGATCATTTACTTCAATTGGGAGTTCAATGTTTGGGAATACGACTTTGCAAGAATTGAACAAGAGACATTCTTGGAGACAATGGAGGAGGATGTTTCATTCATGGTGAATCGGCTGAAAGAGCTACCACGTCATGGTCAGCGATTGCTCAAGATGGCATCATTTGTCGGTGATACATTCTCATGGTCAACAGTGAAGGCGTTAATGGAGGAGACATTTTCTGATGATGGGAGCGACGATGATAACGACGATGGCGATAAGAGTTTATTATCAGTGGAATCGATAACCGACACAAGCGTGTTCAGCAGGAAGAGCAAGTCGACTGAAGGCACCTTGTCTCCTGATACTAGAGCCCACCAAAAGAGCTATGATCCCATCAGCGGACTACATGCAGTGATCCAGGAGGGATACGTTATGCAGCTTGGTGCAGATGAATTCAAATGGAGTCATGATCGTATCACCCAAGCTGCCGGTGAGCTTGTGAAGCCCGATGTAAGGTGCAAGATCCATTTCATGATTGCGCAGCATATGATGAAAGGTATTATAGATATAATCTACTACTTGAGATAATAGCTTTCTAATATGAATTGCACTATAGAGGACGATATGGACGTATTTCTAGTTGCGGATCATCTTTTGAAATGCCTTGATCTATTGTTATCGTTGGAAGACAAATCATCCTTTCGTGAGCTCTTCGTGGATGCAGGCAACAAAGGACGACAATCTGGTGCTCATGACATGGCATTCAATTATTACAAGGCAGCAATCCAACTCAGTGATCCCGAAAAGGAATGGAACGATGACAACCATCCTGTTACTTTGCAGCTCTATACGAATGCCATGGGACTTAGCTTTGTATTGGGCAACAATGAAATGACCGAGAATTTGGGGGAGACCATCTTTAAGCATGCCAAAACGCCTTTGGAGCGCAAGACTGCTTATTTGATCCAATCACGCTATTATTTGGCGCAACAAAAGCCGTTTGAAGGACGAGATACTTTAGTTGCTTGCTTGGAAGATCTTGGCAACGAGAAGCTGACATTCGAAGACGCTGAGAAAACAATGGAGAAGGAGCTTGAGCAACTTGAAAAGTCGATTGGGAATATGGATGTTGATGAGATCGCTGAAATTGGATTATCAGATGATCCTTACCTCCATGCAACTGCTGAGATTATGGGAGATTTGTAAGTCGACAACAATCAAGAATGAAGATGGGGGGGGTGCACAACATAGTAACATGGTCAATCTTTTTAGGTTGCACTTGTTGTATTGGACTGGACAAAAGCACTCACTTAGTGCATGCGCATGCCATGTATTGAATATGTGTCTACAACGGGGGATGGCTCCAGCTGTTAGCAGTGCTTGCACGTATTTAGCCGCGATCGGCTACATTGAGTTGCACAAGAATCATGCGGCGGCCAATGTGAGTACAAGTCTTATGTGTGGGTTGATGTAACCTACTTATCACTTGTAATTTAGAAAATCGCAAAACTCGGTGTCATCATTGCTGATCGACATGGTGGGAATTCAGAGAAGGCCCAATCCTACCTGCTATATGTGATATTCGTGGATCACTTTCTATATCATAACCGCAATGGATTACCCATGCTTGAAGCTGCAACACAGCATGCCTTTGCCGCAGGAGATCGTCATTTTACAAATTACGGCAAACTTCACCTAAGCATGAGTCGTTTTGCTGTGGCACATCATTTGAGCGACGTATTGCCTATTGCAGAAGAATGCTATGAAGAAGTGCACAAATGGTCTACTGCTGTTGAAACAAATGTAATGGCCATCACAGTTGTGAGAGCAACCAAAGCATTACAAGGACGAACATACTGGGATACGGATAACGTGTACGATGGTGACGATGGATTCAACGACGAGCATTTCCTCACCGAGAGTTTCAAGCAAAGCCCAAATTCCACTATCGCTCTTAGCTGGTATCAGTCCTACAAGATTATTCCCTTGACATTGTACGAGCGATACGAGGCAGCCATTGAAGTTGGAGACCATATCTTTCGCACCCTAGAACACGTTCCATACATCAGACACACGCGGGTGGCATTATTCTATCATTCAATCTCTCTCATTGGATATGCGCGTGAGAACAGCGAAGCATTGGAGAAATGCCTGAAGCAAGTGGATCAGAACCAAAATCTCCTATACGAATGGGTAGAGCTGAGTCGTATCAACTATATCACTTTTTGGACATTGGTGGAAGCAGAGCTTGCGGATCTTCAAGGAGACAACATCAAGAAAGCCATCTTATTGTATGAAGAAGCTATCAATCATGCTCGTGAAGGAGAATGGTATCTGGAGCTAAGTATGGCGCATGAATTGGCTGGAGCTTTCTATTACCGCCAAGGGATTCACAATGTTGCATACAACATGATCAAAAAGGTAAATTATGATGGGGGAAGGTTTTCGATTATGGAACGTTTATTGATTTATATATGCCTCATACTAGGCAGTGGATCTTTATACTGCATATGGCGCATTTGGCAAGTCACGTCACCTTAATGGAAAGTACGCCGATTTACTCAGCTCATTCAATGATGATCGAGCCGATACACGTGATAAGAGCGCACAAACGGATCCATTCCCTCTATTGGCAGCTCCCCTTCACCAACATCATCATCAAGAATCATTTGGCGGCCCTTCATATGACCGCATTGATAGCAGCCCGGTAGCTGATGAACCCTATAACTCGGAGTCAATACCACCTATCACAACAGAGCAAACATTGGTGACATTGGATATTGTAAGTAACAGGATCAGTGATATTGCATATCTCCTGATTTATTATGCATAGATCGACATGGCATCCATTCTCAAGAGCTCCCAGGTGCTTTCATCCGAAGTCAAGTCCGACGCATTGCTGAAGAATATGATGCAGATTATTCTTGAGAACTCCGGTGCTGATCGAGGTGCTATCATTGTCAAGGAGACCAAATTTGGAATCGGTGCCTATGGCAACCAGCAAGAAGAGGACACGATTGTCACATACGAAGAACCAGAGCGTATTTCGAAGAGTAGCGTCATGGTATCGAGCCAAATCATCAACCACACAATCCACACCTCTGAGAGCATTTTCATTCCTGATGTCGAACAAGATGCAAGATTTGCAGTGGGACCATGGTTTGAGCGTGCTGGCAAGAAATCAGTAATCTGCATGCCGATCATACACAAGATGACAATTGTTGGCTGCATCTTTCTTGAAGGTGCTATTGGGATCTTTACGCAACGCCACATTACAGTGCTTGGATTACTCTGTCAGCAAATGGGTATTTCATTGACCAATGCTTCATTGTTCAAATCCGTGCGACGTGTTACAACGGCCAACATGAAGTAAGTAGCAAGCGGCAATCATGGACAATGGGTTTTGGTAAGTTACTCATGATCGATGTAGGATGATTGAGATGCAAAAGCAAGCATTGGAGGAAGCACGGCGCAGCAAGGAAGCAGCTGATAAGGCGACTCGATTGCGAGAGATCTTTTTGGCCAACATGAGCCATGAAATTCGGACACCATTTTCGGGATTCTATGGCATGATCACATTGCTGTCAGAGACAAAGTAAGGTGCCGGATTGTGGTAACACATATGCATGACGGCTGATCACATGAAATTAACTAGGTTGGATCCTGCACAATACGACTTGGTGCGAACGGCTAAATCATCGTGTGAAGGATTATTGCAGATCATCGACGACCTACTCAACTTTTCAAAGCTACAAGCCGGCAAAGTATCTCTTGATTTGGCACCAGTACATGTGGAAGAGCTCATTGCCGATGTGATTGATATGCTGATCGCCATTGCTATTCAAAAACGCATCAACGTTACGTACACGGTTGCAGAGGATGTGCCAGCCGTTGTAATGGCAGACGCCAACCGGCTCAGACAGTAGGTTTTATTATTGGATACGCGATACAATGCTTATTGCTTATACTTTGCCATATAGGATTATCATCAATTTGCTTGGGAATGCTGTCAAGTTTACGCACCATGGAGAAATCAGTATTCGATGTTCCATTGACGTCCGCAAAAAGAAGGCTGTTGACCAAGGATCCCATGTTCCATTGCTGTTTGAAGTGATTGATACAGGCATTGGCATCAGCAAGGAGCAGCGCAAGGTGTTGTTTATGCCATTCTCACAAGTGGATGGTAGCACTACGTAAGTTGATTATATAATAATGCCATATATGAAGATACGTATAATGATTGGCACGATATGTCTTTAGCCGCAAGTATGGTGGTACCGGTCTTGGTCTTTCCATTTCCCTTCAATTGGTCACTTTGATGAATGGCGATATCGATGTTGTGAGCGAGGAAGGAAAAGGATCCAATTTCCGCTTTTCAATCGAAGTTTCACCGGTGCATGATCAATCCCGAAGATTCACTGAAGCAATGCAAGCAATATCCAAGAGCTTTATCAAAACACGAGTCCTTGTTGCCGATACACATCATGCCACAGTGGATATGATGACCAACTTCCTTCCGAATTTACCACTTGATGGAGTATCTGATTATGCAGAGTTGCAGCAGGAGACACCTTATGGAGTGGTCATTGTGGGATTGCTTTTGGATCACAAAGAAGGGACGCTAAGCTACTGGGAAAACGAGCTCCAAAAGATTATGAAGCGTGCCAAGGTTACGGTTATCATGCATTATCCCTTGGGAACTAGCAATGTTCAAGGCAACATCGGAGGTGTTGGACCTATTCTCGAAGCAGCATCTTCGTCAGTGGAGCAAGAGCAGCAACGTCAGCAACAACAACAGCCATTCCATATATCATCTTATGGCTATCTTGATGAGCAACAAAGCATTGTGCGTATGGGAGTTCCATTGCGACGCAACAAGCTTTTGAGGATGCTGGCAGGATTTCTCAAGGAGGATGATCCAAGTAGTACACCATCACCCAAGACGCGACCAAACATCTTTGCACGTATCAGTAGCAGTGAGATCAAGCTTGCCATTGAGACGATACCAGAGGAACATCGTAAAGCATTCAAAAAGACAAACATCTTGGTTGCAGAAGGTAGGTTGACAACAATGTATGAAGGTTTGCATACTAAAGGATACTTTCAGATAACCCTGTTGCACAAAAGCTGCTATGCAAGCAATTGAAGCGATATGGCTTTAATATCACGTGTGCCAATAATGGAGCTGAAGCGATTGATGCATGGACCAAACGACCGGTTGGATACTTTAAGATGGCTCTGTTTGATCACCATATGCCCAAATGTGACGGTGTGGAAGCGACCAAGACCATTAGGAGACACGAAAAGGAGCAAAATAGCAAGACGCGATTACCGATTGTGGCACTCACAGCAGACATACAAGATAGTGCAAGAGCAATTTGCGTGGATGCCGGCATGGATGGGTAAGATTTGATATTGGTTGCTATGGATACTCGAGCGTAGGCTAATCACTGTGATGCTTTTTTTAGATATCTTACCAAACCTTTAAATGAGTTTGCTCTGCTTGAATTTGTTAAACAATATTGTATCGATCGATAAAGCACTTTTGTGGTTATACAGAGTAGCCGAGGCAGAAGTTTAGGAGCGAGGAAATCCATTAGTACTATATTCAAACCGTGATGGCACAATGCAAAGTGAGGATTGATTGCTGTTATCCATGTAATTGGATCATTTCTCTTTCTTTACCTTACTCGAATACGCAGATACCCATACACACCATGATTAAGAGCAACCTCACAATGAAAAGTCGCCTTTGTAATAGGAATATGCATCGGACTACAAGTGATTATTTCATTGTTTGATGGCTTGTTTGTCAGCAACCTTAATCTGAACGAATGTCTTGGTGGGGGGGGGAAGCACTAGCCTAATTCCCCATCCCTCTTCATCCTCACATATTACATCCACACTTATTGGTCTTAGACGCATTCTTCATTCTATATACTTAGTATTCAACAACGTAAATGTATCACATTTGCAACTATTCTATTGATGAATCCATTGATCCAAAAATGCAGAAAGAAAGAAAAAAAAACAACTTTTGACGCTGAAACATTCATTCTCTGTTGCTTGAGGAAATCATATGTATTATAGGATAAGAAGAGTATACACGCTGCTATGATCTTTTACAATATGCACGTAATGCTTCTGCTAGCGATTTTTGATTCATTGGCTTCGTGATGTACCTGTGAGTTGTGCCTTAGCATGCATTGATCATCTTCTCGTTTCCGATCCTATATACTTACGCATCCATTCCTGCGTTAAGGCATGTCTCTTTTGCACTTTGCTGTACATCGGCAGTCAGCGCTACAATGGGTAATCGAGCCTTGCATTGGTGCTCCTTTTCAATCTCACGAATCTTTTTCGTTGCTTCAACACCATCACACTATACACACCTTCTTTTTAGAATCATCGTCGTTTCATATACATACATCCTCTTCCTCTTCCTCCACTTACCCTAGGCATATGATGGTCGAAAAAACCCATTTGAAAGTAACCAGGTGGATGCTTTAGCCACGCTTCCACTGCTTCTAATCCATTGTTTGCGCACTCGACTTGAAATCCCAAACGCGTCAATTGTTTGTAGAGTAATTTTTGTGCTACCGGGTTATCTACAACAACATGGCACCATTCAATCAGCTATGCATGTACGCACCAAGGATGAGGCATATGTGTAACAACCAACCTTCTGCTGCAAGGATATGCATAGTGCTAAAGAGAGCACGCTCCTCATCCGTAATTAGGTTGGCAGGCCGGCTGCTTTTTGTTGTCGCTGAGGATGAAATGATGGGAGAACCCGTTGAAGAAGAACGTAGTCGTGTCATATCGACCAAGGTCTGGAGCAATTTTTGGCGTCGTAGTGGGATTGCAATCCGTGAAATGGTGTTGTGGGATGAACGACTACTATCACCTGTGCGTGAATTGGAGAGCGTTGATTGAAGATCATGGTTGAAATCACCGTTCATTTGACTACCACTTGGGTAATGCATAATCATGCCACATCCAACTTGATCCACAAGCATCTTTATATGACTTGACCACGCTTGTCGCTCTGAGGGCTGTATCAAAAACATGCCGATGATAATAGCGTCATAATGGGGTGATTGATGTAGCTGCTGTAAATGTTCCACAGTGCACGCACCATCCACCTTGACCGTTGGAAGCAAATGCCGTATCATTTCCACCGTTGAAAGATGCTTGTCAACCACAATGACTCGTGTATCCCGTAATGTATTCAAAAAGTTGCCAATGTCATTGTTGTACCGGTCCGATTCAGCCGATAGACCTTGAACCCAAATGGTAAAGTTGAAGTTGGAGCCTTCACCCGGCTTGCTTTTCACATCAATACGGCCCGACATCAACTCAACCAGCTGAAGGCAAATCGACAATCCGAGACCTGTACCACCGTATCGTCGCCTATACAATAAAAGTCAATACAACATCCATCATTAAACATCATTGAGATCCCACTTACGTTGTACTGCCATCCACCTGAGAAAAGGGTACAAATAGCACTTTACGTTGTTCCTCACTGATTCCAATGCCAGTATCAATGACTTCAAATAATAGCGGTACTGTGTCTTTTTGTGCCTTTGTACTTGTGGCTCGCTTATCAATGCTGCATCGTATACTAATTTCGCCTTTGTCTGTAAACTATAACATCATGCATCGGTTGAATACTTTTGGAATCACATACATAATGTAGATTTTCTTACCTTCATTGCATTGCCAAGTAGGTTGATAATGATCCTTTGATAATGTATACGTGAGTAACGTAAACAATGAGAAGATTGTTTAATCTTGCACTTACTGCCTCAATCGATTGGCATCACCAAGTATGACGGGTGGTACATCATTCGCCACCGTATAAGTCACGTTGATCCGGTTTTGTACAGCCATAGCAATAAGCATCTCGATCACATCCACAATCATGTCCTCGACAACAACAGGTGCCAAATCCAACGAGACCTTGCCAGCTTGCAGCTTTGAAAAGTTGAGAAGATCATCAATGATCTGAAGTAATCCTTCACACGATCCTTTGGCTGTTTTCACCAAGTCGAGCTGTTCTTCATTGAGATTGGTGTCCGCAAGTAATGAAATCATGCCATAGAAACCAGAAAATGGCGTTCGGATCTCGTGACTCATGTTGGCTAAAAAGATCTCTCGTAGCCTAGTCGCCTTGTCAGCCGCCTCTTTGCTCTTGCGAGCTTCCTCTAGTGCTTGCTTTTGCGTTTCAATCATCCTATGTAATCATCATCCACATATAGATAAGTATCATCATCCTCCCTACATGTGATGTTACTTACTTGATCTTGTCATTGGTTACTTGTTTCACCGACATGAACAAAAAGGCCGTGGTGATGGAAATACCCATTTGCTGACATAGCAAGCCAAGAACTGTGATGTGCCGCTGTGTGAAGAGACCCACTGAACCTTCGATAAATAGACACCCGACGACCATGTTCTTATGAATGATTGGCATGCAAATGATGGACTTTCGACCAGAACGCTCAAACCAAGGTCCCACGGCAAATCGCTGATCTTGCTCAACATCTGATATAAAGATACTCTCACGCGTGTGGATGGTGTGATTGATGATACGACTGGATACAAGATCATCCGATTCAGACAATTGACGTGGTGGGGTATAGGTGATAGCCTCCTTATTCCCTTGTTGATGATATGCATATACAGCGTACTTTGGATCCTTGCTATAGCCATTTCCTCCATTTGTGCTGACAGAATTCTTTAGAATGAGAGCTCCACGTTCAGCGCCAGAATTTTCCAGGATAATGTTCATCATCGCTGTCATCAAATTTTCAAACTTGATCTCAGAAGACATGACTTGAGAGCTCTTTAGGATGGATGCCATATCGACCTATGAAATCGACAACAATGTTGTTAGCCGATGATTGATCATACAATAAAAGCATCTTACAATGTCAAGGGTCATTAGCGTCTCCTCTGTTGTCACCGGTGGGATGATGGTATCAGCCATATAGGGTTCATTACCCTGATGATGATGATGATGCTGCTGTTGTTGTTGTTGATCATAGCTTGAAGGGCCCAATGTGCTGCTGGCAGCTTGATGTCCAAGATAAGGGAGATCGGTTTGAACACCAGCTTCATGAGCGTCGCAATTATTATCATCGAACTCTGCCAATAAATCTGCACGAATGTTGCTGAGATGTCGTGCTTTGCCATAAGCGCCGTGGCAGATATACAAGTCGATCGCCTTTTTGATAAGGTTGTAGGCGACATTGCGTAATCCAATCCTCTCGTAAAACATGCCAGAGCATTCGTGTGCTATACACACAGCAAGATGCCATCCACCTTCACGTGCTTGATCAATAGCCTCCTCGTATAAACGACATGCACGAACAATGTTGCTTTCCATACTGGCAAGTTCAGCTTCAATCAGGGTCCAATACATCATGTAGTTGATGCGGCTATGTTCTGCCCACTCATAAACCTTTGCCTGGTTCTCCTTGACTTGCTCCAAATACTTGTTTCTTGTCTCAGGATCCAGGTTGTCTTCACGTAATTTCATGGTAAGCGCCAAAGAGAAATAGTGAAGAAGTATACGTGTATGACGATGACAAGGATGACCATCCACTTCGGCAGCACCGCGAAATCCAGTTTCAAGAGCAGCATCAAGGTGGCCGTATAGTGTCTGTGGAATGATCTTGAACGCCTCATACCAATTCACAAGTAACTCAGGATTAGAGCTATGCTTGCAACTCTCCTTGAGAAAATGTGCATCATTGAATCCATCCTCGCCATCAAACACTTCGGGCGTATCGATAAATGTATGACCTTGCAAAGCCTTGCAAACTCTCACAATCGTCATAGCGAACATGTTGCTGTCGATCGATGCTGACCATCCATGGATATCTTCATAGTTGCTCTCGGCTTCGTGAAGCGTGTCCGCTAGATTTCGATTGAGTCCAAAGAGGATGACCAGCCGATGGACTTGGTTGAAGGCCATAAAGATACGATCACCAGCTGAATAAGCAATGTTGATACCAGCGTCAAAGTACTTGAGTGCTTCACGATGATGGTATTTCCAACGGATGTTGAATACGGCATATTGCATATACGCTCGTCCTTTCTCATAAGGTCCACCATGCCTGTCGATCAAGGCTAATCCAATTGCACCAATTTCCTATACATAGAATCATGATCAATTGATGAACATACATTAGAGGGTGCGTACATACCTCTGCAAATATGTACTTTTTGTACAATGTAGCATACGCAATTCCACAAAACTCACAGCCTCCACCTGTTCCTGGTGAGATCCCGTTTTCCAATGACAATTGAACAATTCGCATGGAGCAATAATAAAGTTCCTTCTTTTGCCCTCCCCAATAAGCAAGTGCACACCTATCATTGTTCATTTGAAGGATGAGCTTCTTGTTCCTCTTCATACACAAATAAAAAGCACTTACAGTTCTTCCATGATTGAAACGATTCCACGCAACAAAGGATCTTCACATGCTGGCATATTGATGACTTGCTCTGAACCCATTTCCACCATGGTGCGCTCCACATCATCATACAATTCCTTGAGCTCTTGATCCGTACACGAATTGAATTTCTCCATATCTTCACCAAGATCCTCAAGACATCGATGGAGCACTTCACGTCCTTTATCATGCATCTGACAACTGAAACAGTATTTTGATTGGACACGGTATGCCGGCATTCGATCAAATGGCGTGCGTGCATGTGCAAAGATAACATCCAGGAGCTCCTCGGTGCGCTCATATTGACCCACCACCCAACTGAGTGATACGGCATTGGTATAAAGATGTAGTGTCATGCTGTAATTCTCGTCTCCTTGCCACTCAGTGGCATGATCAGCAAGCTCGATGGCAGTGTTGTAAAAATCGAACGCCATACGATGAGCACCAGACGAACGTCCTTTGTTGCCAGCCTCAATCAACACCTTCCGATATGGCTCTTTGTCTTCCATTCCATCCAATAAACTTCGACATTTCAAGAGGTGGTCCGCAATAAGAAAAGTGTCTGTGTGGTTCTCTAAAATCAAAGAGCTATTGTTAGCTGCATGCAATAATGATGGCATGATCACGTTTACCTTTCATCATATGTTGTGCAATAGCAAGATGGATTCTACTACGAGCCTTTGGACTAGCCAATTCACCAGCAGCTTGTGTAATTCGATCATGGCTCCACTTGAACTCATCATCTCCTAATGGCATGATGTATCCTTCTTGCAGCACCGATTGCAATCCATTCATGGGGTCATTGAGTGTTGTTGATGATGTTGCTCGAGAATTGGTGAGCGTAGTGGGACGTTGACATGGTCGCTGTTGTTGTTGACCGATTGATAATGATCGCATTGCCGAAGATGTATCCACCACTGTTTCCACAGAGCCGATATCGGTTGATACTGATCCATCATCATCCAATGTCATGGTGTCAGGTAATACGTTGCCATCCGAGCCGATACTACTATCGTCAGCTGCATCTGAACTCTCCATCAAGGTTTTAACAGTGGTCCATGAAAACGTATCTCCCACAAACGATGCCCACTTCAACACTTGTTGGCTGTCACGCGATAACTCCTTCAATCGGGCAACCATAAACGAGACGTCGAGTTGCATATTCGCTTGCACGCTGTAACTGGTACCATCCTGAATCTTTTCCAGATCAAAATCCC
The DNA here is from genome assembly GCF_029851405.1 of Lichtheimia ornata. Classification (NCBI taxonomy): domain Eukaryota; kingdom Fungi; phylum Mucoromycota; class Mucoromycetes; order Mucorales; family Lichtheimiaceae; genus Lichtheimia; species Lichtheimia ornata. The sequence goes on from NW_026695396.1 coordinate 18,494, forward strand.
ATTCATTGCGCTCCCAGTTGAAAAAGATGAGCTTTTTGCGTTCGAGTGTGCGTAATAATTGTGCCGTGTAGAATGCATTGCCGGCTGTCTTTTTGATAATGATCTCAGCGAGTGGTACGACGTCTTCACGATTCTCCTCTCTTGACCGATGCAAAGTGTCGCATAAAAAGTCAACCATGGAATCCGTATCCAATGCGTCCACCTTGATGAATTCAATGCATGGTGCTTCCTTCTCCAACATCTCTCCCAACTTGGGCGTGATTTCTTGGTCTCGGTAAGATACAAGGATGAGAATCCTCACTTTTGCAATGATCAAGCTGTCAATAATCTCGATTGAATGGTCATCTACGTGCATTATAGATACATCATGAGTATCACGTGTCGAATGAATCGTATAATAATTCTACCTGCTTGATGTAAATCATCGAGAAACTAAAAAATCGCGTATAAGATCATGGAATGTTGTAGCATGTAATACAATAAAAGAAAACATACAAGAGTAACCATACGCCAATGAGTGACAGCACGAAGAATCTCGACAAAGAGGTTGTGAAATCGGGCCTGAGCTTCAACATTATCCATTTGATACGCATCGCTTGACTCCTCCGTTTTGATGCTGCCAGGATCCAAAAGCGCTTTCAGCTCAGGTACAAAGTCTGTGAGCAGGGCAATGTTGCAAAACTGGGAACCGAGGTGCGCCTTGAGATGATCATAAAACATGCGAATATCAGCTTCGGTCTCTGACAGGATTTGCTGGAGGATTTGCGACAATGATCGCAGCACACCGCTATAAGGGACCTTGTTTCTCGAATCATACTTGACACTTGCGATGTATCTATAATGAATGAGCAGGGTATTAGTTTCAATGATGACTTGCCACACACTTTTATAACTACAACTTGCCCACTTTTCCTAGCAGTTGCTTGGACGGCAGTAAACATGGTTGATTTGCCTATTTAACATACGCATGCATGATATTAGTAAATGAAAAAAGGCAATGTATAACCACTACTTACCTATTCCACCAGGTCCATATAAGCTCACAATCCTTGTACCGCCTTGCTTATTGCTTGCTACTGTTCCTCCATGTATACTAGTCGCTTCATCGCTCCCTTGGTCACCCCCACAGCCACTGTAGCGCAAAGACGTTGATCTGTTGAAGCTACCACCAGCTTGACTAGATACCTCGCTATTGCTGCATCCATCCGAAACACTTTCGCTGCTGCTAAAATGGGTGCTGTTTGTTGTTCCCGAAACCGATGCTTTGTCATGGTTGGCTGAGTTGTTGTTGTTGTGCACGCGTGTTGGTCGATACTCTGCCACATAACGCTCGATGGCATGATTCAACTTGGATATCACAGCATGGCGTCCATAAATGGTCTTTGGGAGTGTAAACACGGATGCGATATCTTGCTTTCCCAGTGGAAATGGTGAAATGGTCTACAAGATGACAACACATGTTATATGCAAATTCAGCTAGGTATCCTTTTTTCCTCATCATCACCTCCCCCTTTTTACATACCTCTGTGCTATCGGGATCATCATCATTGGTGAGCCTCTTGAGGCATTCCTTTAAATCAGCACGTACGCCATGTGCGCTTGAATAACGATCGTCAGGTGCCTAGCATGAGATAAGAGAAGCTGAACTAAAGCTGATCTGTACACTGCCACATGATGAAGAAAGAAGGTATAATGGATACTAACCTTGCTCGTCATCTTTTCAATAATGTGTGAGAGCACTTCGGGGATATCGACTCTCAATTCATGAACAAGAGGCACCTTTCGGCTGACGATGCTGTTGAGTACTTCGAGAGGACCTCCATCGAATGGTGATTGTTGTGTCAATAGGGTGAAGAAAACGATTCCAAGAGAATAAATATCGGAACGATGATCCGGTAAATAGGTTGTACGACCCGTCTGCTCAGGACTCATGTACATGAGAAGATTCTGGAGCACGTATGTCATGTGCTTGTTGTTGGCTGCCTTTTTCCACCCTTCACTTGTAAGGTAAGTCTCGAATGATTTCCCCGATCCAAAATTCCACATCTTGACAGCCGCTTCCTCTTCTTGTTGTTGTTCATCGATCCATTGAAAAGCTGATAATCTAATCTCGCCATGAACGGTGTCGTTGCGATGGATAAATTCGAGACAATCGGTGCATTTGATGGCAAATCGTAAAAAGGAGCCGAGATCACAGTGCATGGATACCAGCTGTTGTTGTTCAGGACAAGGAGTAACCAAAGTAGGGACGTCACCTGCACTATGACGCAGCATCATCATAGCCCGCGTTCGTATGGAGTTGTTGTTGCTGCTGCTACAACTACTATCACCTCCACTACTTCCACCACCACCACCACCACCACCACCACCACCACTACTTGTTGCTGCTGCTGGTGCCCATCCTGGATCACTGCTGTTGCTTGAATCTTGTAGCAATTCATCTGATGCACGTCGCTGTTGTTGATGTAACCATGACGTGTATCCATCATTTGCATAAATGGCCACTGAAAGACCGCTTGACAAGTTGATGCATTCGATAGGTCGGACTAGAGAATCATGTTCCTATCGTTAGTATAAATACAAAAGAGGCAAGTCAAGATCGATCCTCCCTCTCCTTACTTACCGATGTATGTTGGTCCATCAGGAAGATTGTACAGTCTTTTCATGCCATAAAATTCGCGTTCCAATTGAAGTGAATTATTCGATACTTTGGCCATCACTGGTTTCTTATTGGATATCCTTATAAAGCACGAGCCACATGTTAGAACACATGGATACATGTATCATCATCATCATCACCCATTCTACCTCCTACCTGTAGCCGTGAACAATGTCAACATTCTCGCCATGCGTTAAACAAGGGGTCACCACCGATTTGAAATGGTAGCCAGTAATGTGCAGAGTGTTGGTTGCCAATGCACCCGTCCATTCGGGTAGAGAACCAGTGCCTGATCCTGAATTGGACATTGTGTGGGGCGGAGCAGACGGAAGGCGCGATCCGAGAGTGGGAATGGAAGAAGAGAAGAAAAAGAAAAAAGAAAAAGAACAAAAGAAACGAGCTGAGTGAGTGAGGCACAAAGCAAAACGGGGGGTTTGTAAGAAAAGAAAAGATAGCCGTGTGTGCGTGCGTGCGTGAGCGTGAGCGTGTGTGTGTATGCCAATGACAGATAAAGCACACAGACTACACAGGACCGTTCGTCACTCGTAAATTACCTTTTCTTCTCATTCAAGCCGAATCATGCAAACTAACTTTGTTTCTCCAAATCCATACACTCAACTTGCTTCTTTCCCTCTCCACCACCCCCCTTTTTTTGCCTTCTTGTCTCTAACACATCATCGAGATTCATTCTCACATCTACATGGCTTTCCCTGCGTTATCCCAAATTGTCAATTGTAAAAGCAAGAGGAGGCACCATTGCTATCCTTACAAATAAAAACCACCCTTCACTTTCCTTTCTGCTCCTGATAAAACATGATCTTTTGGGTCGATGATTCATGATGATATCATCACCATCATAAACGTAACAAGTCCATTTCATTCAAAAAGCATCATCAGATCAAGTAGCATCATCCATGGAAGAAAAGCTTGTTTTGTATTGCTTGTTGACGGTTGCAGCACCAACATTGTGTAACCAAAAGTTGAGGCTGATTCTGCTCTACCCCTATTTTTTACTTTGCATAACCCTTGAATCCCACATCTCGCCCCCACCTCCACACACAGGATGAATGATTCGAGAACGTCGTCGATAGCAGCCACTTGTGCCGTGGTTGGAGGCACTACAATAGCCATGGTGCTTTGTTAAAGCTTATGGGGTAACGATTGGTAGTAGTGATTAACCAATGAATGATCAATTAACAACCCCATGCTGTACTACCGATCGGCACGCCACATTCATATGGACCTGTGTTACAACGTGATCGCCGATGGAAAGAACCAGACACGATGAAAAGGCTAGACATTGAGACTCATGCACATGCCCTTGTATATTCGTAACCACACGCTAACTCTACTCCCTTATAATGAGTGATGCTTGATGACAATTTATTGATCTATACAATGCTGCTTGATAAATTCAAGAAGCGCAAACTCATTCAATGGCTTTGTTAGGTACCTTCAATATGCATAGAGAATGTCATTAGTACTCAAGGTATTATGAGCGTTTATGCATAGTATTGCTTACCCGTCCATTCCAGCATTAACGCATATTGCCCGTGCACTATCTTGAATGTCAGCTGTGAGTGCCACAATCGGTAATCGTTTCATGTTGCCATGACGCGCTTCTTTTTCCATTTTTCGGATTGTTTTGGTTGCCTCCACGCCATCGCATTTTGGCATGTGATGATCAAAGAATGCTATCCTAAAGTATCCCATTGGCTGATTCTCCCATGCTGCGATAGCTTCTGCACCATTATTGGCGCAAGTAACATTGAAGCCATATCGCTTCAATTGCTTGTAAAGCAACTTTTGAGCAACGACGTTGTCTATAATAAAAGTATACCTTGTTAGAGCCCATTGCCTTATATAAACGGTTGATATACATACCTTCTGCAATCAAAATGTGCATCTTTTTAAATGCATTACGATGCTCTTCTGGTATGGTTTCGATTGCCAGTTTTATCTCGCTACTAGCTGCACGATTGAAATGAGTAGGACGAGGCGTCTTGTTGGTGGGTGATTCCCTATGTTCATTTTCCAAAAATCCAGCTAGCACCTTCAATAGCTTGTTGCGTCGTAATGGCACTGCCATACGCACAAGGCCTTGTTGTACATCCAGATGGCGGTAGGATGATATATGGAAGGGTTGTTGTTGCTGCTGTTGACACCGTTGTTCTCGTTCCACAGCCCAATGAGAGGGTTCAATAAGAGCAGCATCGCCTCTTCCACCATTACCGCTTGCAAGGGGATATTGCATCACCACCGTTACCTTTGCACGCTTCATGATTTTCTGTAACTCGGTCTCCCAGCGACTCAGAGTTCCTTCTTTATGCGCCAACAACAAGCCAACAATGACCACGCCATAAGGTGTTTCCTGCTTCAGATCGACGTAGTCGGATACACCATCGAGTGGGACATTGGGAAGAAAATTGCTCACCATGTTGATGGTGGAACTATGTGTATCGGCAACAAGTACACGTGTCTTTTCAAGGCATTCGGATAATGCTTTCATTGAATCACTGAAATCCTTTGCATTATCGTTTACGGGTGCAACCTTAATGGAGAACCGGAAATTGGACCCTTTTCCTGGTTCGCTTATCACGTCGATATTTCCTTTCATCAACGTAACCAGCTGAAGGCAAATTGAAAGCCCAAGACCAGTACCACCATATTTACGTCTAATCATGATATACAAGTGTGAGCTTTAAAGATGACGTTGTATGCTCGTATGATGCTATGACTTACGTGGTGCTACCATCCACTTGCGAGAATGGCATAAAAAGCACCTTTTGTTGTTCCTCGCTGATGCCAATACCGGTATCCACCACTTCAAATAGCAATGGGACTTCGTCGTTGCTGGTTTGCATCGTGCCTTTTTTATGTCTATCAATAGAACATCGAATAACGATCTCGCCTTCGTGCGTAAACTTGATAGCATTCCCGAGCAAGTTGATAACGATTCTATAATCCATGTTTTAGTAAAATCTATACATACATTCATCATGATTAAAAAATACATACTGCCTCAGCCTATTGGCGTCTGCCATGATAACAGCAGGTACATCGTTTGCCACCGTATATGTAACGTTAATTCGTTTTTGGATAGCAATGGCAATCAGCATATCGGTGATGTCGGCAATAAGCTCCTCAACATGCACAGGAGCAAGATCCAATGACACTTTGCCTGCTTGAAGTTTGGAAAAGTTGAGAAGGTCATCAATGATTTGAAGTAATCCTTCACATGAAGCTTTGGCGGTTCTCACAAGGTCATATTGTGCGGGGTCGAGCCTATTCAACAGCATTATTACTTGCATTGCATCTTTTTCGTGTTACTCCAATCCGAAAACTTACTCCGTCTCTGACAGTAATGTGATCATGCCATAGAATCCCGAAAACGGTGTTCGAATCTCGTGGCTCATGTTGGCCAAAAAGATCTCTCGCAATCGAGTCGCCTTATCAGCTGCTTCCTTACTACGTCTTGCTTCTTCCAATGCTTGCTTTTGTGTTTCAATCATCCTAAGCTTGCAAATAAGCATCTAAATTCATTATGACCTTATGATGGCTTACTTGACATTGGCTGTAGTCACACGTTTCACGGATTTAAACAACGAGGCATTCGTCAATGAGATACCCATTTGCTGGCATAGTAATCCAAGTACAGTAATATGGCGCTGTGTGAAGATGCCAACAGCTCCTTCAATAAACAAGCATCCCACTGTGGACGCCTTGTGCATGATAGGCATACAAATGACTGATTTTTTGCCAGCACGCTCGAACCACGACCCCACAGCAAATCGTGCATCTTGTTCAACATCGGCAATGAAAATGCTCTCTGATGTATGGATCGTGTGATGGATGATTTGACTTGATACCAAAGAACTGTTCTTGTTGATACGTTCGGGCTCATCATATGTCGTGATTGGGTCGTCCTCTTCCTGGTTGCCATACGCACCGATACCAAATCTTTTATCCTCATTAACAATAATAGCACCACGATCGGCACCAGAATTTTCCAAAATGATATGCATCATGCTCTTGAGTAGGGCATCAAACTTAACCTCCGATGACAGCACCTGGGAGCTTTTGAGGATGGATGCCATGTCGATCTACATGTAAACGAATCAGCATGTTGTTGTATAGAGAAAAGTAACGTTGCTATGTACTTACAATATCCAAGGTCACCAGTGTTTGCTCCGTAGTCACGGGTGGTATTAATTCCGAGCTGTAAGGTTCATTTGCCAAAGGATTACTGCTAGCATGGTCGTGGGATGAATTGCTCCATGTTTGCTGTGGATCGCGATCAGCGGTTGCCAATAATGGAAAAGGATCGGTTTGTGCACTCTTATCACGTGCTTCAATACGGTCGTCATTGAACAAGCTAAGCAAGTCAACGTATTTAGCATTGAGGTGCCGTGATTTTCCAAATGCTCCATAGCCAGTATAGAGATCGACAGCCTAAAAAATACAATCATTGAGTCATTGTTGCCTAGCAACAAAGAGCGTTGTCATTGTTACTTACCTTTTTGATCAAGGTATATGCCACATTACGTATCCCTTGTCTGTAATAGAATGCACCCGCCAGCTCATGTGTTATGCAAAGCTCCAGATACCATCCTCCTTCACGTGCTTGATTGATAGCTTCTTCGTATAATGAAATGGCCTCTATGATACGATGATGCCCTTCAAGACTTGCGAGTTCGGCTTCAACCAATGTCCAATATAGGGAGTAATTGACACGGCAATGCTGCATTAACTCGTATAAAATCTTTTGGTTGATGGCTACTTGCTTGATGCAATCATCCAATGTCTTGTTGTTGCCACGTGCACGTGCAATGAGAGCAATAGAATAATAAAACAAGGCCACCAGTGAATGTCGCATACCAGGAACTTGAGCCAACGTACGATAACAGAAACTTCCAAGCTCAATGGCTTGCTCGTAATGCTCGTATAATGTCATGGCAATGATCTTGTGAGATTGATACCAATTGAGAGGGATTTCAGAGGCTGAGCCTAATTTCATGCAGCTCTCGGTGATAAAGTGTTCATCGTTAAAGCCATCATCGCCATCAAAGACCTTGCCATCTTCCCAATAGGTGCGTCCCATTAATGCTTTGATCACTTGCACTGCTGCCATCGCCATCACGTTGCGATCGGTTGTCTCCGACCACTTTATGGTTTGATCGGCACAATCTTCTGCTACCGGAAGCACATCGCTGAGATGATGTCCTATTTGAAACAAATTTGTGCCGCGATTGAGTTGACCATAAAACTCGAAATCTCGGTCTCCTGCTGAAGAAGCATGCTGCGTGCCAGCATACAACAACGGCGTTGAATCTCGATAATGGCGATTGAAATGGCCGATAAAGACTCCGTATAGAAGATACGTTCTATCCTTTTCATAATTGCCCCCATGGCGATCAGCAAGTACTATGCCAAGTTGTCCCATTCTCTAAACCAATAGGGTCAATCACCTGCTTAATCATCATGTGATATCCAAAGACATGTTTTAGAGATGTGTGCTTACCTCCGCAGCTGCATAGTTTTTATACATATGGATATAGCCAAGTGCAAGGAATTCACAAGCAATGCTGGCAACAGGAGCCATACCATGTTTCAGTGCCATGTTGACAACGCGAGTTGCACATGTGCTCATTTCATGCAATTGTGAAGTCCAATAGAGCAAATGCGTTCTATCATCAAATATGAGCACGTGTTCAATGAATCGGATGGTTATCTAGTATCTTACAATTCCTCCAAGATATCCATTGTTGCCAGCACATGTGGGTCATTCGCTAGTTTGGTATCGGGGATTTGATCAATTCCAACCTCCTCAATTGTCATCTCAAGCTGCTTGTATTCTTGATCCATAGCCTCCTTGGGATTGCCCTTGAATAAAAACCTCTCGTTACCAAGATCTTCTAAGCAGGTAAGCAAGGAATCACGCCCATCATGTGGCCTCCGCTCCAAAAGATAATAACGTGATTGGATAAGATAGGCAGCCTTACGATCCAAAGCGTTTTTGGCATGCTTGAAAATGGTTGCCATCCATTCCTCGGTCGTTTCATTATCGCCCATCACAAAGCTTAGAGCCAACGCATTGATGTACACTTGTAAACTGCTTGCATAATGATCCTCATCCCAATCCTTTTCAGGATCACCGAGTCTTATAGCCGCCTTGTAATAATTGAAGGCCATGTTGTGAGCACCCGATTGGCGGCCTTTACTGCCTGCATCGATGAGTAACATTCGATAAGGATCCTTGTCATCCATAACCTTCAATAGCTCTTGGCATTTCAAAAGATGATCAGCTACCAGAAATGAATCCACAAGTTTTTCTAAAACATGATCACGCTTGTTAGCCCACTACTCTTAGAACACGAACGACCCCTTTTATTACCTTGCATCATATGTTGGGCAATTTTTAGGTGGATCTTGGCCCGTGCACCAGGTTTTACAAGCTCACCAGCTGCTTGTGTGATGCGATCATGACTCCATTTGAATTCACCATCACCAATGGGCATAACGTATCCTTCCTGTATCACTGTATGCAACCCACTAATGGGATCATAGGTCTTGCGGCTTCCTGAAGATGGCGACATGGTTGTGTTTGTGGATCGTTGGCTTGCCCCACTAAATTGGGTGCTATCGGTAGCTGTGTCGGCTGACATTACACTACTTTTATCGCTGCTACCATCCTCACTTTCATCATCCGATATTGATCCTGCCATCAACGCTTTCACTGTTGACCATGAAAAAGTGTCGCCAACAAAGGATGCTAGCTTGAGCAATTGCTGACCATGATGAGGCAGCTCCTGTAGCCGAGCAACCATAAATGAAACATCAGCTTCCATGGTATCCAAAAAGGTGCCTTGTTCTATACGTTCACGATCGTACTCCCAAACGTTGAATTCCCAATTGAAATAAATGTGCTTCTTGCGTTCCAACATTCGTAGTAGCTGTGCCGCGAAAAAGGCATTGCCGTTGGTTTTTCGATGAATGAGCTCTGCAAGCGGCATTACATAGCTGCGATCGGTGGTATCACGCTGCCGATGTAACGTGTCACAAACAAAATCGGTCATGGAATCCATTGTCAACCTCCCCACTTCGATGAATTGGATATTCGCATATTGATTTTCAAGGAGACTCGATTGCTTGTCATTCATTTCTTGGTCACGATATGACATGAAAACAAGGATGTTGACTTTTGAGAGAAGCAATGCAAGTAAAACATCCACCGAAGGGTCATCTACGACGATTGCAAAAGCGCTCGTTAATATTCATGCAGTAAGCAGATATCCATCATTGCCTCGTTTCCTACCAGCTTGATGTAGATCGTCAATAAACTAAACCACAACATAGTCATCAATAGCTGGTGTAGAATACATGTAGCTCATCTCTACGTGACTTACAATGGTTATCATTCGCCAATTGGATACGGCACGAAACACTTCAATGTACAGGTTATGAAAGCGTAATCGGGCCTCGACATCATCCACCTGGAATTGGGAGGCATCACGTACTCTTGTAAATTCATCTTTCTCGCCCGTAGCAACCAGCAGCGACTTTAGCTCCGGTACCCTATCTGCCAACACAGCAATGTTGGAGAATTGGGAGCCCAACCATGCTTTCAAATGATCACCAAACCGGCATACTTCTTCTTCGGTCTCAGATAATATTTGCTGCAATGCTTGTGATAGTAGACGCAGCATGCCGCTATACGGGACTTTGTTCCTCGAGTCAAATTTGGTCGACGTAATATACCTTGGAAACCATCACCACGTGAGCATATAGTAAACAACGCCTTGTATACAATGTCATCTTACCCACTCTTTCTTGCCAAGGGCTGCACAACATTAAATAGCGTAGACTTTCCTATATAGTATATGTGGTTGGTAACCATTGCCATGGAGATAACATTAACTAACCAATGCCTCCAGGTCCATAGATACCAACAACGGTAGCTGCTTGCTTTCCCCCATTGATAGAGACAAGCCTGCTACTTGTGCTGGAAATGTCACTGTTATCGTGTCCAGGGGGTGAATTCGGCGTTGATGATGATTTTTGTTCTGTGTCAGGGTCACTGTTACTATATGCCTCAAACGAGCTACCATGTCTGCTACTCCGGATTTTGACAGGTTTGTATTGGCTCACGAAAAGCTCGATGATGTAAATCATTCTGGAAATGATGGGCTGACGACCGTATACGGTACGTGGTATCATGAACACTGATGCAATGTCATGCTGTGCCAATGGAAATGAGGGGATGACCTAAATTGACATCGTAAGATATATATGGCAAAAGCGGCGATCGATATTCCTCCCCTTTCGATCCCATTATCCCAACCTGTCAATTGGAGAATGGTTTTCGATACATCCAGGTACACCCATTTCACCCATCCACTTTTATATACATCTCCTTTTTGATTCCTTACCCCAGTATCTCCTGTAGTCAGTCGTTGAAGGCACTCCTCAAGATCGCATTTTACGCCATGCATGCTCATGTATCGATCGTCTGGTGTTTTGCATACCATTTTCTCGATGATTTGGGATATCACTTCAGGGACGTTCAATTGAATGTCATGTACAGCTGGCATCTTTCGACTCAAGATGCTATTGACAATTTGTAATGGGCCTCCCTCAAAGGGTAATTGGCCTGTCAACAGCACAAAGAATACAACACCCAATGAGTAAATATCGGATCGATGATCGGCCATGTATGTGGTACGACCCGTTTGCTCGGGGCTAATGTAAATCAGGCTATTTTGCATGATCGCTTGATTCTTTTGGTACTTTCGCCATCCTTCGCTCGTGAGGTATTTTTCAAAGGAAGCATTACCACTACTGCCATTGACTGCAAAATTCCATAATCGTACTCCAGTGGCACCATCCCATCGAAAAGCATCCATATTGATTTGGCCATGTACAGTACTGTGGCGATGAATAAACTCCATGATATCGGTGCATCGTATTGCTAGTCGTAAAAAGGTGCCAATGTCGTCGATGGTGCGATTGGAGAATTGGTGATCATTATAGGCGTCGGCATAAATAGCGACTGCAAGTCCGCTCGATGATAAGTGAGTATACTCTACAGGGCGCACTATAACATGGATACATAGTTTAATCAACGATGCATGTTAAAAATATGGATGTGGATGATGACATACCTAGATATTGAGGACCATCGGCTGTCTGATAGAGCTGTTTGATAATGTAGTATTCGCGTTCGAGTTGAAAAGTGTTGTTTGACACCTTGGCAACCACCGCCATTTTGTCGGACACCCTATTACATGATCCATCATTAGTGCCACCTATGATGCGGTGTTGATTTCGATATGCGCTACCTGTATCCATTGATAAGGCTGAGGTTATTATTACAATGATCCACGTTTGGTATGCGTGTGGCATTTACAAAATGGTAACCCGTTATATGCAGAGCATCTGCTAATCGAGATCGAAAAGTGGTATCAGACAAAGACCCACTGCTTGATTCTGTGCTAGGCATAGAGACAAAAGGGAAAGAAAAAGATGATGGATATAGGGAAATGCATATGAAAAAAGTGTTAACCAAGCTGCGGGGCTGGATTTGTGGAGACAGAAAGGGGAAAAGGGAGGTATGCGGATGAAGTCGGCTGATACGTTTGTTGGTTGGTAGATGAGAACCAGAGTGTGTACAAGGGGCATCACAAAAAAAGATATCAAAACAAATAGCCTAACGAATGTCTGTGGGTGGCTTAAGTTGAGTTGACACTTGTCTCCTCCTGCATGCAGTTGGTGGTGATGGTGGGGTTACTTTATTCTTTGGATGTTCCATCGTATCTTGATCCAATAATCCTGCCAAGTCCTTTCGGGGGAAGTACGATATTATATAGATTCTACCTGCGTTTCTATCATTAATAAAGTGCACGAGCCATACATGGTAGGACGCGGCGATCTCACTGAAAATGTGCTGCCCTTTCAAGAAAACTTGTCAGTCAGGGAGCTCTTACTCCAAGGAGATCCCCACACATCAAGGAGATGATTTGGCTTCTTTTCATTAACAGCATGTGCATGTCAATAGTATGAGCAAAAACAACTTGGCACCCATCCTATTCCCGCTCTCTTTTTTTCTCCTATTTTTCCTCAATCCTGTCACCAAACCAGGCAGATGCATGAGCACACTGCTATAAACGGTATAGATCGCTAGCCACTAACGTGGACTAAACGCCACTGCACATTTGCGTCTGGATTCATAGTTGGCTCTTTATTGTCACTAGGGACATCATCATTTTGATGGAAAGCGATATCAAAAAATGCAGCATGAGATCATGACTCAAACATGTTGCATGGTGTTGCTCGTGTGGTAGGGGAACTAGTTATGGTGCACGTTCATGGCCTATTGCTGGTAACGAACACTGCGATGATGCGATCATTGATGCGAAAAGTATCGAATGCGGGGGATGGTGTAATGAATTTGGCAACTGCAACTCCACGACTCTTGTCTTTGTCCCTCTTCTACTTTTAGCCCATTCACGACATCCCGATCAAGGTAATGCTCTTATCGGTTGTAGGGTATTCATATGTCCATAGTTAGGGAGGTGTCCAAGTGCTGTATCCAAGGTGATATCGTTGCTTCCTCTTGTTCGTTGTCATGCCGCTCCACGCTTGGTGTTAAAGGTACATTCAAAGCCCAATGTAGCAGAAGAGCTTGTTCGATTGATGTGCTCCTTGTATAGACGGCAGCATTGGTTTCAAGACGTTGGCTCATTTGGCTTTTTGTTTCTATTCGACTACACTACACCATGGCTTTCGGTTTCCAGCAACCCAACATGAAAGGTCTTTATACGTATGATGAGAGGCAAGAAGTACAGTGGACAAAGACAATGGAAGAGGCGTATAAGGTAACAATGAGTGATGATATTATTGAATAGGTTCTTGGTCAGGTAATGCAGCTTTGGGCATCATCTCTTCTTGGGTTCGACTCCCAGCCTGTACCTTTTGCCATTTGGCTCCCTTCTCGTGACACATGTTGGTGGTTACTCTTTGACGATTGGGCCGACAGGGAATCTTTCTTTCTATGTTGGAGACGATGAATGAGAGTGATGAGTATGGGCTCCAGGGTGCTATGAAAGCGATGGTATTGATGGTGATTTGATGGTGATTTGATTGTGTGGTTCTTTCTTTTATTTATAGGGACGACGATGGCAGCCTCTACGAGATTGACGATATTCATCACCATAGCACGAAGATGACGACAACGACAATGACGCAGACAAGCATGGTTTCCCATTCTCTTGGCAAGATGTTGTTTGCTGAAGCCCCACATCTCATTGGCATCCAAAAGAAAGCCTGCAAGGATCGCATTCCTTTATATTCGTGTCTTGGATAATTCTCATGGCCATGGAGATCGCGATGGATAAAGACGACCATGGAAAAGAAGCTATTGTAAAGGCATTGTTTATCATCCACTGGGCCTTAGCTAGCTTATTCCTCGTCTCGTCTTGTTTATGGATCGTAGTCTAGATGGTGTTAGAAATATACGCCTTTTCTAATACAATAAAGAGTGGGTGACCTTAAGAGAAAAAGCGAGTTTCAGTACGACTGCTCAATCGACGTATCTTAAGATCCTTGTGCATTGTATTCATTGGGTTATGCAAATTGGCTAATGCAGCTTGATCTCCACATCCCAATACGTATGATTATGGGACTATGACTTGTCATACACGTAATAACTTATACGTGTTCCGTTTGATGTTTACGTACTTTTCTACAGGCAATCATGATCCCATTTATGCAGCAACCTGTCAACGACACGTGTGTAACCACCATGTGCTAATTCACGCTGAGAGTACCTTGCTCCCAATACAATCAATTAGCAGCAACAGCTCCATCCCACTTATTACAGTATAGGTTCCCCATTGTTTTCATAATGAATCGTAGAGGATTTCCGAGAACGAGAGATAGAGGCACCTTTATGTGTTACATATAAGGCAAGCATGATGCTATATGGAAGTAGTCTTTGTTCATTGTCAAGTAGCTTGTCCTGGCAGAGCCAAAGATGCAAAGGGGCGTGTTTGTGTAAGAAAGCCGAGCGAACGAAACTTGTGAGGGATCAATACTATTGGTGGCGAGATGCATGAAGCAGCTCCATTCCCTATAGTCAGGTCTGCCCATGGTTGCCCTGTGGAATGGTTCGTTGTTGTACTGAGAAATGTCATAGGTAAGCATGGCATGTTCATGCACTCGTGTCACATTGTATCACAGCTCCTCTCTTGAACATAATGAATTAAGCTCACAATGAGCCAAGCTTATATAACATGCATTACATTGGGTACCCTCACTATGGATTTATTGTCTTTGAAATATAAGTGTTTGAGAATTCCCACTACATTTCGTCTATCAGCATGTGACCAATGTCCCAAAGAACAAAAAATCCGGACCCGTACGATGATGTAAATGATCCCATCTCGCTTTTCGACCTTAAAATTTTCTCTTCCCCCTTAATCCACAACCATGAAGTGATCCACATCGTTCACATATGAAATGATAATACTGTGCTCTGAATATTAGGTTGAATCGAATGTTCGTTTAATAAAAGAAGTCGAAGACTAGGACATGGTAGTGCGGGTGTCACAAGTAGGTATGATAACGGAACAGCGTTGCAAATTGAATAACGTACGGGTGAGTCACGTAGATAACAGGGATAAAAGTATCATCGAAGTCGTGGTTGCTGCCGTCATAAACATCCTTCATCCATGAGTAGAAGATAGCCGCTGCATGCGCTGGCTCGAGGAATCCGATATCATCCATGGCTGTAAACACCTTTCGTCCATTCCATCCAATCCATCGTCATCCTAAGCCTAGCCACGTGATATGATCCATCGTTCTTGCTGACGACGCGCCAAGTAACCAAAGCAACATTCCAAGATTTCCCCTCACTGCACTTGATTGCATCCATCCCTCATAACCATACATGTTGATCGAAGCGTCACGTGATTGCAACTTATACCTCGATGAGACAATGTCCAACGTCTTTGCTTCGAGATCAATACCTTGTTACTGCCCATATGTACGATCATCCAACATGTTCAACTTGTGATGCACGCTACGTAAGTAATCAACGATGGCGCTATCTTTTCATGTCAACATACCTAATGTGCAGCAATGCAGCTATGCAGCCATGGAACGAATACGCACAACACTCCTTGGGATCTTGTATGAACGAGAAAGCGGCGAACTACACTCGAACTTTAGTACTACAATGTTCAATATGGATAATAAAGAATGGAGTCGATTGAACGTACATGTTGTATTGCAATGGAAGTATGAGTCATGGGTCGATCACGCGTGTGCTTGTTTTTGAATGCTCTGCGCTGGGAAGTGTCGCCATTGACCAGCTGTTCACCCAATGAAGCTAAGCATTGAAGGCAATGGGAGCAGTTGGTACTCTGCTATGTGTAACAGGAGTTAGGATTACCTTGCTTTGTAAAGCGGAAAAGGAGAAGGTGGAGCTCTTTGTTTTCGCTCTCTTTGTTCTCTCATTTGTACACTCCACAGCTCCCCGCTTGCTACAGCTGCTGATTTTGATATGTGTATTAATGATATCCTATACACTTGGATCAACAAGAATCACTACAACTCGATATTCCAATTGTGTATAGTCCTCGTAATCAAGCCATCCATGATCGTACTATGATCGGGATTTGGCGTCGATTAGGCCCGTGCGTTCTTATGCAGATCGACTCCTGGATTTAGACCAACCAATAACATGTGTGACCCATCCACCAAGTATGTAGTCATCCCACCAATTGTGGTATTTGCGTGATATTGTCACAATGGGTGACTTCTTTATCACTGGATGTTTGTGTACAATGAACCGATATTACCCAATGCAATCATCATCCTCCAGTTCCTGCAACAACCTAAGAGCTCATTACAGTGCGGGGTGTGATTTGGATAGCAACGTGTGGAGCACAGGCCATGCTGCATTTCCTATTCTGGTCACAATGGCACACTTGTACATGATGATGGATCATTACTCGAAGTTTTAAAAGATAACTATAGCGCCTTTATGAGAACGAGAATTATCGCTACATCTGAAAGTACCTGTAGACGACGTATCAACTCTCATAACCTGATTCGAGAGACACTTTCATTCATATGGTGTGGTAGCTATACAGCCTTGACGCACTCATCCGCATCCCAAACAACCCTTCTTTATTATAATAAACTATACTTTCAAAACGAACGCATCATTATACACGGAAAAAGAGTTAATAACACGCCAAGTGTCAAGAGGAATCAAGGAAGACGGGCAATCTGCACTATGGTTGCTATGGAATCTTGATGGGTCCATTTCCTTCCCAATCAAACCTTTTATTGAAATAAACTACTTTATCGTAATCTACACGCAATTCTACACCTAAGTTGGTTTGGTAACGCCCCATTTGCAAAGTGAGATCGAGAGGGGGGGGAAATGGGACTGTGTGGGCGGGAGTGTATTTAAGTTGGCCTTGTTTCCATGGTAATGGTTCCTCCTCTTTCCGCAATGCCATCTCAAGTTCATCAAGAACCGGCTCGCTTTTTCCCTCTTGTGCTCGTGCTCACCGCATTGAAGTGGAACGTTTTCGAACAAGTACACTTCATGTGGGTGATGCCAATTGCTTTCTTTTTCGGTGTCGTTTTTCCTTTGGTTCGGTGGGGGCTTTCGCGTCCCAACAATCGGTTGACTTCAGTCCCGATTGCCAGCAATGCTGACTGCTCGGCCGGCGTGCCGTTGCGGGCGGCTCGAGAGGTAAGTGAGGAATCGACACAGGTGCCTACTAGCCCTGTTGTTTTGGCTAATCGTCAACCCTGGGTAGCTCCAGTGGTTC
>NW_026695396.1:36098-36754 GCF_029851405.1 Lichtheimia ornata
CATCATTATCTTCATCTATACCACCACCGCCATCATCATCATCACCAACATCATCCGCATTGCCTTCTTCAGAAGCAGAGCCAGCTCCACCAACACAAATTTTGAGGGAATATGCTGAACATGCAGATTCTTGTAAGTATACTACTTATCGGGTGATGTGATTGACTATGATACTAACCTTGACCCTTTAGTTATGGGCGGAGATGACATTTTTGCTGAAATCATGGGTGATCATTTTGATCCCTTTGATGTAGCAGCATTCGATTGAGGCAGCTAGTAAGTTACATGCAATGCAACGATTCAATGGCTTTATGACTCACATGCATATTACATATAGATGCCCATGGAGCTTCTTAGCAAGAATTGCGAGAGAGATTGGTGGATGGAAAACCCCAACCCTGATTCAGGCGTGCATCTCAGCCCATGCCAGTTGCTATCACATACGGAAGGATCGCATGTAGGTATCCCGACGGGAGTTTCTTACACATCAACGTCTATCACTTTAAGGGCGTTGTCACGGCGACGACGTATCGTTCCAAGGTTCCCTTGTTCTCAGGCTACGATTAAGTCACAAAGCATTTGCGGTGTCCCTCTTCTATTCGTGGATCAAGAGCCAAAGGGCGATTCACTCATCATGTTACCCACTGGGGTATGGG